>NW_027169920.1:365000-580000 GCF_036898095.1 Palaemon carinicauda | reverse complement strand
TATTCCATTATTTTTTTCCTATTAAAGTTATTTAAATTCTCTTTGAGTGCTTCTTCTTCTTCTTAATTTCTGTGCCATTCAAATTCGAGATCTTTAGATAAGTAGCTATTAAAGCACATTGCCATAGTACTTTTATGTACTTTCAATCTCATGTGATGTACTGTACTGTACATTCTTGTGGTATTACTTTATAATGTGGAATGTGCTTCGCCATGAATTGCTTTCATAACATTTATAGGAAATTATTATTATTAGCCTCTGTACCACGGTCTTCCACTGTCTTGGGATAATGTTCTCTTGCTTGAGGATTTAAGAGAGAGAGAGAGAGAGAGAGAGAGAGAGAGAGAGAGAGCTTTCGTATTAGCGGACTATGTAGGAATAAATGCATTCTATTTGGTCACTTATTAGTTATTAATTGTGGGATGTAATATAACTACTTAGAATAGTCATCAGTAACTATTTTGATTAAGATTTAATACGATGTTCATAGAAAAGTACAATTACATAGCAGTTTCGATTAGAGGAAATATTTATAGAATTATATAGATTCTATCTCTCTCTCTCTCTCTCTCTCTCTCTCTCTCTCTCTCGTATTGGAACTTAAAAACTTTATAATTTAGTCAATTTGATCTGTTAGTCTCTGCTGTTTATCTTATGATAATAATAATAATAATGATAATGATAATAATGGAGTATTATTATTATTATTATTATTATTATTATTATTATTATTAGTTAAGCTTCAACCCCAGTTGGAAAAGCAGGATGCTATAAGCCCAAGGGCTCCGTTAGGGAAAAATAAATAAGGAAAGAAATAAAGAGGAAAAGTAATGAACAATTAAAATAACATGTTTTAAGAATAGTAACAACATTAAACATTAAAAACCGGGGTTTATTCTCTAATTTTTCGTTGATAATGTTAATAACCCTTTTCTATGTCAAATCATAGCTCTTTCATTCTATTTATTTGTCAAATCTACTGTTAAATTTGGTACAAATAAGGCTTATAATATTATTTCTGTTGCTCTACTTACTATAGTACTTAGATTAATTAGTAAATTGTTGACGGAAAGTACTTTAATATATTTGCTATAGAATAAAAGAAAAGTATATATATATATATATATATATATACGTATATATATATATCTTTCTTCGAGGCCAAGCAAGTGGTTTAGTCACTGTCTGTACAAGCTTGCCGACCAGGGTTCGATTCCCGGCCGGAGCCAAGCTCTTGTCTTTGTGTGATTTCGCCTGGGGCTCTGATCCCGAGGTCGTTAAGAGAATCCAGACATTAATGTATCTAAAATATATATGGCTTATTTGAATATGAAAAACACGTCTAAATGTGCAAAATTTATCGTGTATATATATATATATATATATATATACATATATATATAAGACATATATCTATTCCTTTCTGGTCACCCCAAGCTCTTCCCACCCCTTGGATCGTGGGGTAGAGGAAATAGTCATACCCTGTTGTGAGAGAGGGGTGCGTGTGTGTTCATATACACTAGTTTATAATATACATCAATTTAATTTCCTGATATCCGAATTGACAGAATGTTCCCTTTGTCCCCCATCTCCACCCACTTTTTAGCTTTCTGCTTTAAGTGTTTCTTTTCCCATCCTTTCATTGTGCCTTTCAAAATGCGTTGACTATTTGCAATCATATTAGAAATTGTTATAGTTTATTTATGAAATATCTGTTTTAATATTACTGTTTTTAAAATATTTAATTTTAATTGTTTATTATTTCTCATATCGTTTTTATTTCCTTATTTCTTTTCCTCACTGGGTTATTTTTCCCTGTTGGAGCCTTTAGACTTAAAGCCTCTTGCTTTTCTAACTAAGGTTGTAGCTTAGCAAATAATAATAATAATAATAATAATAATAATAATACTTTAATGACTGCTTTTCTGCTCCTATACCGTAGGGGAAGCCTACTCTCTACATGGCCTTTCGTAAATGCAGTGATAAATAGCCCAGTGAGGAAAGGAAGTAAGGATATGAATACACTATAGTTTTGCAATTGGAAAACCAACTCTCTCTCTCTCTCTCTCTCTCTCTCTCTCATAGTGCCTTGTGGGGTCAAGTTGAACCTAGGGTAGCATGGGAGGAGCAATTCATTCAAACCTAACTTCTATCATAAGCTATAGAAGCAGAAATTATATCAGTCATGTTTGTGCATTTGTGAGAAAATCGTCTAAAGGTAGGCGAAGAATAATGTCAAAAAACAATGTATTTATAGAAATATATAGAAAGCTGAACGCTTCATAGCACGAGAATTAGGAAAAATAAACGAGAAATGATAGTTTTGGCTATGAGCCAAGAGAGGGTGGTTGGGTGGGGTAGGAAGGCCTCCTTGGGGACCCAGGGAGACGGGTAGGAAGGCCTCCTTGGGGGACCCAGGGAGACGGGTAGGAAGGCCTCCTTGGGGGGACCCAGGGAGACGGGTAGGAAGGCCTCCTTGGGGGGACCCAGGGAGACAGGTAGGAAAGGGGGAGCTCTGCGTAAGCGAAGATATTGTTGGTGTTGGAGACAACAATGGTGGAGAGAGACTGTTGGGGGTTGGTGGTGGATGTTGGGGGCTAGGTGGTGGAGGTTGGGGGCTGGGTGGTGGAGGTTGGGGGCTGGGTGTTGGAGGTTGGGGGCTGGGTGGTGGAGGTTGGGGGCTGGGTGTTGGAGGTTGGGGGCTGGGTGGTGGAGTGGACACAGCGACTTGGTTCAACACTTGGTTACGCTATTCTATCTTATTTCTCTTCCTCTTGTTTTATTAAGTTTTTATACTTTACACTAGATTTATTTTATTGTTATTGCTCATAAAATATTTTAATCCAATTGTTCACTTCTTTAATTTATCTATTTCCATATTTCCTTTCCTCATTGGGCTATTTTTCCCTTTTGGAGTCCCTATAGGGCTTATAGCATCCTGCTTTTCCAACTAGGGTTAGAGGTTAGCTAATAATGATAATAATACAGATATTCTTTCATGTCTAAAACAAGCCCATATTCTCTCTCTCTCTCTCTCTCTCTCTCTCTCTCTCTCTTTATATATATATATATATATATATATATTAAGCATATTGTGAGTTAAATGGCTGAACAGGATTAGAAATGAAACTATAAGAGAGATTACTCGAGTACCATATGTGGATGAGATCATGATGAGGGGTAGATGGAGATGGTTTTTGCATGCTCTTTCGCACTCCCCAAGAGAGATTAGTTCACCAAACATATAACTGGGCTCCACAAGGCACTACAAGAATTGGAAGACCCAGGCCTACATGGCTTAGGACTATAAAGCTCAAAGTAGGAGATGATGAATGGAGAAGTATTGATTTAAAAGCTCAAGATAGAGACGACTAGCGAAATCTAACCGAGGCCCTTTGCCTCAATAGGCGTAGGAGGAGATGATGGTGATGATATATATATATATATATATATATAGAGAGAGAGAGAGAGAGAGAGAGAGAGAGAGAGAGAGAGGTCTAAGTATGGATCTTGTCAAGATTAGCGAACCCAACATTTCCATGTCAACATTAAGGAACCCAATTTTGAACATGTAAAGAATAACGAACCCAATTTTACACTTGTAAAGAATAGCGAACCCAACCAACCTCATGTCAAGAATAACGAACCCGGTGATGGTTGGGTTCGCTCATCTTGGCATGAAATGTTCTGGACTATGAAGGAAAATAATAGAAAAATGTAAATAATGAAAAAAACATGTTGGGAAAATAAATAATCACTTTATTGATGGAAGAAAAATGAATAACTTAAACTTTCTATCATAATCAATATCTTATGAGTCATAAAAAAGTTAAAACTAAGTTAAAACCAACATTATTATTATTATTATTATTACTATCCAAGCTACAACCCTAGTTGGGAAAGCAAGATGCTATAAGCCCAGGGGCTCCAACAGGGAAAAATAGCCCAGTGAGGAAAGGAAATAAGGAATCAAAAGGAAATTGAGAAGGAATTAGATGACAGAACTCAAATATGGATAACAAATTTCGTTTATACCGTGAACAATCTTTTACCCGACACTTCCACACATAACAGTCTGTATGATTCACATTTTATTTCTCGTAGAACAAATGATTTGTTCTTTATCTCAAGAATAAAGAACCCAATTTTCCACATGGAAAGAATAACGAACCCAGTGATGGTTGGGTTCGCTAATCTTGACAAGATCCCTAAGTATGTATATATGTGTATATGTATATATATACATACCTACATGTGTGTCAAGTATGTCTTTCTACGCCCTGGTTCTTTAACGTATGTGTAGCCCGAAATAATAATAATAATAATAATAATAAAAGGAAGAACAATAATAAATAAAACAAGCAAAAAAGCAGGACGTAGGAACATAGGGGTTAGCCATGCCAAGACTGCTCGCCTGTGTGTGTGTGTGTGTGTGTGTGTACGGGTATACATGTGTGTACGTAAATGTGTGTGCGTGTGTGTGTGAGCGGAGTCGGTGGACACAGAAATGGTTCAAGCGAAAGGAAGAGTTTTCTAGTCGATCAGCTGACTGTCAGAGACCAAATATAATCACGCATGTGTGTGTATATATATATATATATATATATCCGCTTCTAGTCCACTGGAGGACAAATGTCTAAGACATGTCCTTAATCATGTCTGGGGTTTGGCAAGTTTTTTTGTCACCTCACTGGCCAACTGCGGTTGAGTGATGGTGGGAGATTTTTGTCTGATCGTTCACAGCAAACCAACCTAGTATGGGTGGCTTTGACTCTTCTTATAGCATAGCTATCTTGGTGATAATAAACTTTTTCACCATGTTAAGGTATCCACACCCTATATATATATATATATATATACTGTATACATATATATATATATATATATATATTTATATATATACTGTATACATATATATATATATATATATATGTATATATATATATATATATATATATAAACATCATTCGTGTGTGTTTATACTTATATACATATGTTCGTACCTGGGCTATTCTTCCTTACAATACGTAGCTTCAGAAAAATTAATCAAAATAAAAAGTAATTTATTAACAAGTAAAATTACTTTAATTTGGAAACATAATCAAGCCAGGTGTTAAGATAACAACAGATGATATAAATAAATTTGAAAAAAAGCCAAAAAAAATTTCTTTCTCTTGGTTAAGATTCTTCATTAAAATAACTATAGTATAAACTTTAAAATTCTTTCATATAAAATATATATTTTAGAGAATATTACTACAAAATAAATTTATATATTAGAGAAATATGTATTAGATGAAATTAATGTTTTATTTGGCTGTAAAATTAAAAATCATGAAGGAGTTTTACTCATCTTGTTTGGTAACACAAGTGGTAAAGCATTTTCCAAGGATGATGGTGACGTGTCAAAAATAGAATTTGGTGTTATGGCTTATAAAACATTAATAAGCCATTATAAAGGCAATGGTAAGTCTTAAAATATAATATGATTAGCCATTTAAGGATATTCCAATCTAGAGACAGTTATATCTAGGTAAAAACATTAAAAAAATCGAGTTTTATTGTAAGCAGACGAATTTATTTTGGGAAACAAAACTAAATTATCAAGATAAAATATGACTAATTGTCTAATTGCATTTTTTAGACTTGATTCTCATTTTTTTAGTTATTGTTCATCTATTCTAATAAATGGTTTATCGATATATATTATTCATAATAGGCTTGTAATCTCAAAAAAATCATGGACACAGTAATAGTATGGCCACCTGTTGACTGTAAAAATAACTAAATATTGCAAAAATATTTAATACTAGTTGCAACTTTGTATATCAAAGAGGCTATTTTATGCAAGACATACACTATTCAATCATTGCAATGTAAGACGAATATATTAAGAAATAATATTACTTTTCTTTGGAATAATAATGCATGCAATTGCTGATAGGAAAACTATTTATAAATTGAATTTAAAAAACTATTAGTAACTTTTGTATCTGAGAGTATTCATTAAAATACCTATTGTCTGCACTATAAATTTCTTCATATAAAATATATTTTATGTATGATAATAATACAAAATATATTTATTTCACGTAATAAAATGTCCTTAGATACTAATAATGATCTATTTGATTGTAAAATTAAAAAAGCTTAAAGGTTTTTTGCTAATCATATTTGGTAAAATAAATAGCAGAGGGAATTTTGAAACAGACTCAGCAACTTGTGTTACCAGAAGAAATAAGGAAAATTCCTTCAAGATTTTTTATTTTACAATCAAATAGGACTTTGATGATATCTAAAAGAATTTATAACTTTATATAGATATATTTTATGTTAGTTTTGTACATAAAATATATTTTATCTATAAGAATTATAAAACTTAAACAATAGCTCTTTTAATGAATAATATGGGTAAGGTTGGAGTTGCTAGAAGTGGCTAGTAAATTTTCTATTTTAGTTTTTTTCTCAGTATTTATCTTCACAATTGGATATGTTATAACTCCAAATAAAAGTAAGTTTATTTTTTAATATATTCGCCCTATATTGCAATGATACGATAGTGCAAGTCTTGCACAAAATACCCTCTTTGGATATATGAGGTTGCAAGAAAGCATTGAATATAGTATTTATTAAAATAGTTACTTTTACTACCAATAGGTGTCCATACCATCGCTGTGTCCATGAATTTCTTGAGATTACGAGTCTGTAATGAATAATAAATATCGATAAATCATTAAATGGAATATAGGAACCGTAGCTTCAAAATTAAAACTGAAATTTACATGGTAGAATGGGCCAATTTATAAGATATTGTTTTCTTAATTTAGTTTTGTTTCCCTAAATAAATTCGTCTGCTAATAATAAATCTCTATTTTTAAGGTTTTCATCTATACATAGCTACCTTTAAGATGGAATATCCTTTAATGATTAACTGTATTCAATTCTAAGACTTAAAATTGCCTTTAAAATGGTATATTAATGTTTTATAAGCCATAACACCAAATTCTTTTTTGCCACGTTGCCAAACTAGATGACTAAAAACCCTTCAAGATTTCTAATTTTACAGTTAAATAAAACATTAATGGGATCCAATGCATTTCATTTCTTATATATAATTGTATTTTGTAGCATTATTTTATAAAATATATATTTTATATGGAAGAATTTTGAAGGTTAGACAATAGTTTTTTCTTTTAATGGTGGATTCTTTCCAAGAGAAAATTTGGCATCAGTTTCTTCTAATATATTTGTATTATCAATTTATATATATATATATATATATATATATATATATATATAGATATATGAATATATATACTCCAAATAAAAATAATTTACCTTTTTTAATACATTCGTCTCGTATTATTATTATTATTATTATTATTATTAGCTAAGCTACAACCCTAGTTGGAAAAGCAGGATCCCTTAAGGCATATAAGGGCTCCAACAGAGAAAAAAGCCCAGTGAGGAAAGGAAATATTGAAATAAATAGAATAGTGTGCTTGAGTGTACCTTAAAGCAAGGGAACTCTCTCTTGGAGTAGAGTTCTCTTGCTTGAGGGTACACTCGGGCACACTATTCTATCTTATTTCTTTTCCTCTTTTTTTCTTAAGTTTTAAGTTTATACAAGAAATATCTGTTCTAATGTTGTTAATGTTCTTGAAGTATTTTATTTCAATTGTTCATTACTTCTCTTTTAGTTTATTCCTTTCCTTTCCTCACTGGGCTATTTTTTTCCTGTTGGAGCCCCTGGGCTTATAGCATCCTGCTTTTCCAACTATGGTTGTAGCTTAGCCAATAATAATAATAATAATAATAATATTAATCTGGTTAGTCAAAGTTTCAGTAGCACTCTAGTAGTAGTATCTCGACGGGTGGCAGGTACCTTGGCCAACCTACTACCTGCTAAGAAATAGTCACGAATTTTATTTGTTCACACCTAGTCATAGCATTTTGCATTACTGAAAATTCGTTGATAATTAATTATATTAATTTTTAAGATCATGCCATTCATTTATAATTGAAATCCAGTGTTCATAGGTCATAATGAAAGGATAATATTGAAGCTGTAACGACAAATTTAATATTAATTGGATGAAATATGATATATTAAAGGTATTTGTAATATATCATTGTGATTTACGAAAGTATATGATAGATAAATGGTTTAAAACAAGGTCTATAGACCCTGGTTTAAAATACAGTTCACTTCGTGGCTCGCAAGGCTGTTGGAACGTTGACAAAAATGTAAACAAAGTCACGTGACCTAATTTGTGGTGATATTGTGCGGCAAGTTTCGTTCAGGGAAACTAATATGATATATTAAAGATATTTTTAATATATAATTGTGATTTACGAAAGTATATGATAGATAAATGGTTTAAAACAAGGTCTATAGACCTTGGTTTAAAATAGAGGTCCCTTCGTGGCTTGCAAGGCTGTTGGAACGTTCCCTTCGTGGCTCGCAAGTCTGTTGGAACGTTGACAAAAATGTAAACAAAGTCACGTGACCTAGTTTGTGATGATATTGTGCGGCAAGTTTCGTTCAAGAAAACCGTGTCTCTCCTGCTACAATTAGCTTATTGTAAGTATTTTCACGCAATTAATTAAGTTTTTAAACATCCAAAGAATAAACTAACATCTCAGTGTACTGTCTAAGACGTACTATTTGGTATTTGCTGGCAAAGACAAGACTAATCGAGAATCAGTCTCTTAGTAAGTAGGTACGGCATTATCTACAATTGTGTAACAAAGTTGGCTGTTGTGTTTCTACCGATGGCTGGTGTAAGCTAAGGCTATCCCAGAAGATTTCCATTGTAAATTAAATTACTCTACTGATTATAAATAATACTTTGGTTTATGAATAGCACGTAATACGACTAGCCAACATGGCCACCTGTCATTTCTCTGGCCACCCTACCGTAGATTTAAATTGCTCATGCTATGACCTCGATTATATTTATGAAGTAGGAGAAACCATTTTAAAGTAGATTTATTCAACCTACGTTATTTTCATATCTAAAATAACATTAGTGACTTATTTTTTCGTAATTGTAGTAGCAGTATACTGTAGACTAGGTATTATCATTACTTAAGGTTTTCAAAGTGTATTCTGAATGGGTTATGGACAGTAAAGGTTTAAAGGCTGCTCATGAATGGCAGAGGCAAGGGACAGTGACATTACCCTAGACTAGAGACTGACCATATATACTTATGAACTTCGCCCAAGGTAGGACGAAGGGGGCCAGGCAATGGCTGCTGATAACTCAGCAGTTAAACCTATAGGCTCCCCCAAACCCCCCCATCCTTAGCTCACAAGGATGGTGAGGTTGCAGTGACCAAAGGAACTAACGAGTTTGAGCTGGACGCAAACCCCAGTCTGGCATTCACCAGTCAGCGACGTTACTCCATCGGCTATCACAACCCTAAGCCTATGCTAATTACCTAAATAGTTTATTGATGAATTTTACCTTTAGTATTTACCTTAAGTGTGGTCATATGGTACCTGAATAGGTTAATTTGACTAATACCAAAGCTTAACTTGGTATAGGTGGGCAAAGCCTACCCAGGAAATAAGTTGGGATTACCCTATACTGGTTAGGTGGTTTGGGTTATAATAGGTTTTGCTTCTCTGTACTTTACTTGTTATTGTAGATTCCATGCTATATCTTTATCCCTAAACCAACCATAGTTTAAGCTGTAAATTTACCCCCATTCCTTATCTGCTCCTACATTTAAGTCTTCTGCTGTATCCCTGCTCCTATTTCCTGCATTCTTGCTTTCCATTCTATTTTGAGTTTACTTTCTTTTATGCTGCTTTGTCATTTTCTCTACAGCAGGTATAATATTCATTTTGTATTTTCTAAATTTGTTTCACTTAATAAAAATAAACCTATTATTTTCATTAGGTCTTCCTCGTAGGCTTGTTGGAGCTCAATGAATTCATTCCTTTTATATATTCCTGGCAAAAAACAAATAATGGTTTAAAAGACCTTCAATTCTCATTGCTAGACTATAGAGGCCAAATTTTGTGAAGATGACCCATGCAGTGTCATTCCCGATACAAACGTTGTCTCTTGCGTGATAACGCAGGGTAACCAGACGTCCCGTATTAGACGTTATTGTACCATATTTATGAAATTTGTCCTGTGTCCCATATCAACCATCTTTGGGTCCCGTATTTTAAAGATGTGAAAAAATATTTATTTTAGTGAAATTTTTAAAAATATTTTTATAAGGATTATGGAAAGGCTTTCATTATAATATCCTTTAAAACTGCAAAACATGCTTGATTGCAATGTTCTGATGCCTCGATATATGTAATGAATGTAGCCAAGTCTCTGCGTGTGTAACTTTATGAAAGTTGTGTGTCTATGTTGTTCAACTACCTCTCCAATTTAAGTATCCCTTATTTCTAAGTCTGGCTACCCTGGAGGACACAGGTATCTAATGTAGGCTTAATACTCTATAGTATGTACATGGAGTTCTAGGTTTTGATTCCTAAGGGTGCTGATAAGAACTTAAAATATTGACCAAAATGTCACCTTATTAGTTATTTACATCTGCCAACCAAGTTGGAAGGAGGTTATGTTTTATCCCCTGTTTGTTTGTTTATCTGTTAACAGTTCCCTGGCTACAATTTTAATCGTAGAGTAATGAAACTTGCAGGGATTATCTGTTGTGTAAAAAGCTTACATTCATAGCATTTTTTTGCAAGGACGTACCGGTACGTCTATGGGGGTAAAGGGATGAGTTTTGTGAAACGTACCAGTACGTCCTTTGGGGGTAAAAGGGTTAAATGATCTTATTGCCTTACTTTTTGTCTGTGCATTTTATAGCTTTCAATATTAGAATAGAGTAATTTCAACTAGTTAAACATCATAGCGTTCTTAAATGTGAATAGTTCACCAAGTGACCGGCGTCAATGACCTTAGATGTCAGGATGCCTGAAAACTTTAAATCAATCAATCACCAAATGAACACTTTAGATCAGATATTTGAACACTACTGGCGTACTTTGGAATTTGATGCTTGTAACAACAGTAAGGCGTTGAAATCACAGATCAGAACTCTTATCAAACTGAGCTCAAATTATGTCGGCTTAAACCGTAGTAAATGTTTCAAAGAAATGCTTCATGTATTAAAGGTTTACTGTGAATAAGAGACTGAAAAATCTAAATATTTTTACAAGACACATCCGTGTCCCCAATGTTAAATTTACTAGTCATGTGTATATATGATAAATGTCAAATTATTTCGTCTTCATAGGAACATTTATTTTTACCAGACCAGTTGAGTACTGTTAGAAATTATCTTGACAGTCCTGTATTTATCATAGGGTCTTGATTAAAAACAATTAGAGTTCTAAAGGCTACTTATCAGTGGCAGAGGCAATGGTCAGTGACAATTCCCTAGAGACTGACCATGTATGAATGTGATCAGCGTTCCAAGCCCCCTCTCCTCCCAAGCTAGGACCAGGCAGGACCAGGGAATGGCGGCTGATAACTCACATGGTAGACCTTTACGCTCCCTCAAACCCCCCATCCTTAGCTCACAAGAATGGTGAGGTTGCAGATACTACAAGAAACTGTCAAGTTTGAGTGGGACTTGAAACCCAGGCTGGCAATCACTAGGAATTGACGGTTCCAACAGGCAAAATTAGAGTTATTCTATTGTAAACACACCCTTCCTTTTTAAGCAAGAAGATTATCAATAATGAAAATGGCTACCACATTAAAACAATTGATTGATTATCATTAATGCATGTGGCAGTTTCCCAGGGCACATGCTACTACATCAACACTGATACTATTTGTATTCATAGCTGCTGCTCTTTAATTCTTAGGTTGTTTGGTTAGTGAACAAATCATCAATTTACAATTCTTACAACAGCTCAGTCATTATGTTCCTGCTGTGATGTCATGGCAACCTTGCAAGTAAATTCAAATTTGCGGCTGGGTAATCGATTCACTTTTCACTTCCTAACGCGGTTAATTCTTCGTGAATTCTAATGCTTTCTTTTTTGACGTTGGTATTGAGACATACATTATTAGATCTGTATGTATCATGATGTACTGTAGTGTTATCGTATGTTTGCATGACGTTCACTGCTGTAATATTATATCAAATGTGCGAGAGGGAAGTGGTATTAGTTTCAGATTATTATTATTAATTGCTAAGCTACAACCTTAGTTGGGAAAGCAGAATGCTTTAAGCCTGGGGGCCCCAACAGGGAATATAGCCAAGCGGGGAAAGGAAAGAAGGAAAAATGAAATATTTTAAGGACCGTAACAACATTTAAATGAGTAATTCCTATTTAAACTACAAATACTTTTAACAAAACAAGAGGAAGAGAAATTAGATAGAATAGTGTGCCCGAGTGCACCCTCAAGCAAAGAATTTGTTAATCTCTTTCTCACCCGATGTGGTCCATTTCATATTTCGCTTTCTGGAGGTATACTCCTTCTTTGTTGGGCGGTTTATGTTGAGTAGTAGCTGGTTTGCTGCTCTGTTGGGTGTCACGGCAGCTACTCTTGTCGAGTCGTAAGCTGGTTTGCTGCTCTGTTGGGTGTCACGGCAGCTACTCTTGTCGAGTCGTAAGCTGGTTTGCTGCTCTGTTGGGTGTCACGGCAGCTACTCTTGTCGAGTCGTAAGCTGGTTTGCTGCTCTGTTGGGTGTCACGGCAGCTACTCTTGTCGAGTCGTAAGCTGGTTTGCTGCTCTGTTGGGTGTCACGGCAGCTACTCTTGTCGAGTCGTAAGCTGGTTTGCTGCTCTGTTGGGTGTCACGGCAGCTACTCTTGTCGAGTCGTAAGCTGGTTTGCTGCTCTGTTGGGTGTCACGGCAGCTACTCTTGTCGAGTCGTAAGCTGGTTTGCTGCTCTGTTGGGTGTCACGGCAGCTACTCTTGTCGAGTCGTAAGCTGGTTTGCTGCTCTGTTGGGTGTCACGGCAGCTACTCTTGTCGAGTCGTAAGCTGGTTTGCTGCTCTGTTGGGTGTCACGGCAGCTACTCTTGTCGAGTCGTAAGCTGGTTTGCTGCTCTGTTGGGTGTCACGGCAGCTACTCTTGTCGAGTCGTAGCTGGTTTGCTGCTCTGTTGGGTGTCTTGGCAGCTACTCTTGTTCGAGTATTCTGTTCAGTGTTCAGTTTCTTTATAGTAGTCCAAGCCTTCTTGCTGTTATATTCTCTTGCTTGAGGGTGCTCTCAGGCACACTATTTTATCTTATTTCTCTTCCTCTTATTTTTTTAAGTTTTAATAGCTTACATATGAAAAATCTATTTTGATGACACTGATCTTAACATATTTTATTTTAAGTATTCATTTCTTCATTTATAGTTTATTTATTTCCTTGTTTCCTATCCTCACTTAGCTTTTTTTCCCCTGTTGAACCCCAGGGCTTATATCATCCTGCTTTTCCAACTAGGGTTTTAGCTTAACTAATAATGATAATAATAATAATAGGGGTCTTTTCTTAGATCTTGGGCAAGGGATGAAGGTACATCCGCAACCTCATGGGATATATTTTTGTAATTGGCAAATTAAATAGGTAAAACTTTTATAATGGCTTTTTGAAATGTAAATTATTTTTATGAATCGTATTATAAATTTAGGTTATTTAGAGACCAGAGTCAGTTCATTCATTGATCCCTGGAAAGAGCGATTTATTGATTTCCTGCGAGAATTCAAGGAGTACCATAAGAAGAACTAGAAAACAGTCCACAATGCCTCCCTTGTCCTGCTTATGAAGCTGATATAGATGTATACTGGGGTGGATTCTTGCTCGTAGAAATTTTGATGTTTAGGTGGAATGATCTTCCTAATCGGGTGGTTGAATCAGTAGAACTTCAAAAGTTCAAAGTTGGAGCAAATGCTTTTTTGTTGACCAGGCGGACATGAGTCTTTTTATAGTTTATTTATGACATATTTGTTTTTGATGTTGTTGATAGTTTATATATGACATGTCTGTTTTGACGTTGTTACTTATTTTAGAATGATTTATTGTTAATTTGTTCTCTTCATTTATTTGTTTCCTTATTTCCTTTCCTCACTGGGCTATTTTTCCCTATTGGGGCCCTTGTGCTTATAGCATCTTTCTTTTCTAACTAGGGTTGTAGCTTGGATAGTAATAATAATTATAATAATACTGGGGTGGATTCTTCCTTGTAGAAATTTTGATGTTTAGGTTCAACTTTGAAACTCTTATTTGTGAGAAGTTCATGTGTATAATTAAAGCATTCTAATGAATGTATAAGACAAAGTGTAGGATTTCTCTTTTATTAATATTAATATTATTATTACTAGCTAAGCTAGAACCCCAGTTGGAAAAGCAGGATGTTATAAGCCCAAGGGTTCCAATAGGGAAAATACCCCAGTGAAGAAAGGAAATGAGGAAATTGATAGAATGGTGTGTCCGAGTGTTCCCTAAAGCAAGAGAACTCTAATCAAAGACAGTGAAAGACCATAGTACAGAGGCTATGGCACTACCCAAGACTAGAGAAGAATGGTTTGATTTTGGAGTGGCCTAGAAGAGCTCCTTTCTCTTCTACCCTTAGTAAGTGGAAAGTAGCTACTGAACAATTACAATACAAAAATTAATCCTTTGAGCAAAGATGCATTGTTTGTTTAGCTTAAGTGTTGTCATGTGTATGAGAACAGAGAAGACTGTGGAAAGAATATGCCAGGCTATTTGGTGTATGTGTAGGCAAAGGAAAACTGAACCGTAACCAGAACGAGATTCAATGTAGTACTGTCTGGCCTGTCAAAGGACCCTGTAACTCTCTAGTTAGTATGAACGGGTGGCTGGTGCCTTGGCCAACCTACTACCTGTAATATTAACAGTGAAAATTGGTATTTGTCACAAGTGTGTGTTGCTGAAATGCAAAAGAAATGTCACGTGCTGTATTTGGGACGAGGGGCAATTGTCAAAATCTTAAAAGTACGAGATAGAATTTTTGATTAACCCTTCATAGATTTCCCCATTTTGATACTTTGTACCTGTAATAATGCAGTTGATGCATTTGAAATTTGCCTCTAAAGTTTTGCCTTTTACTGTAATTGTATTTCCTGTAACATTTCATAACATTGCTTTTATTAGCTATTAACAACAACGACAACAAATGCAGCTGTTTTTAGTCCACTGCATGACAAAGGCCTCGCACATATCAATGAGTTTTGCCAGTTGTCTTCACCACGCTGGCCAATGCAGAGTAGGTGATAGGAAAAGATTGGGAGTTTTTTTGCATAAGCACTACTTACATAGTTCAGTAAAATCATATCTTTAACTTTAACTGCAAAACAGAAAAGTTTATAACTTAGTTGTTAAGCAATTTTCTCTTTACTGGCTTCCCTTTGGCCAAGTTGCCCATTCCACAGGCCTCTGCTATTATAATTGAGTAATAATTGACTCTATGGTTTATAAATTTAGCTATTGGATGTTTACAAAATACACATTGTGTAACCTCCTGTGTAATGTTATCGAAACACTAAACCTATTTTGGAGTTCGCTGTTGAATATACTATTTTGAGTTAGTGACTTTATTTTGTATGTGGGGAGACTTAGAGACTTGTCCGTATGACTTTGATATAAATTGTATTAGTTAGTTTACTGTTTATAAAGTTCTGTAACTAATTTGGTATTGTGATTGACAGGTGCCCTGCAAATCAGCGGTCAAAGAGGGAACCGACAGGAAATGCCAGGAATCTGATCTTTTCAACCACAGGTTAAAGGTGAGTGCCACATGTAGTTGTAGGTATGCTTTAGACGCAAAATATCTCGCTGAAGCATTTTTGTTTTTGCCAAGCCTTAACTATATAAGGAGAGATTGACTTGATTCTTACAACTGAAACCCTTGCTGGTGTATCAGGCAGAGGATCCAGGGGTATGATGTAAGGGACAACTGCCTGTCATCTAGAGATTTAACAAGAAAGCTCGAGTGACACGTCATTTTTTTTAGATTGCTTTACATGCCTTTATTTTACCAGAAATCTGACCGTGTTATGTTTCCAAGGGTTTGTTTAAAAGTTTTAGTACTGGACAATGCTCCTGGCCGCCTGCTCACTTGAGTCCATTGGCCAGCCAGACAGCAGTGGATCCCTCTCTCTGATTACAGCTCATTTTTCCTTTCCCTGTACATAATGCACCAGGTAGTCTGGCCTATTCTTTCCACATTCTTCTCTGCCCTCATGCACCTGACAATACTGAGATTACCAAACAATTCTTCTCTCCAGGGGGTTAACTACTGCACTGTTAATTGTTCAGTGGCCACTTTCCCTTGGTAAGGGTAGAAGAGACTCATTAGCTATCTTTAGTATCTCTTCTAGGAGAAGGACACTCCAAAATCAAACCATTGTTCTTTAGTCTTGGGTACTGCTATAGCCTCTGTACCAGTCTTCCGCTGTTTCAGAATAGAGTTCTCTTGCTTCAGGGTAGACTCGGTAACGCTATTCAATCTTTTTTTCTCTTCCCCTTAATTTTTTTAACTTTTTATAGTTTGCATATGCAAGATCTATTTAATGTTGTTACTGTTCTTAGAATATTTTATTTTAGTTGTGCATTATTTCCTTGTTTCCTCTCCTCACTGGGCTATTTTTTGCTATTAGCTTCCTAGGACTTATAGTATCCTGCTTTTCCAAGTAGGGTTGTAGCTTAACTAGTAATAATGATAATAATAATAATAATAATTATTTGGAGCATATGGACCAAGGTGTCATTGCTTTTTTGAATTCAAGCCCTACTGTTTTCAAAGGACATTTACTAAGGGCTCAGAAGAAACTGACAGCAACAAGGAATGATTAAACTTGAGAAGTCGTCTCACAAATTATTGTTGCCTGTGTGGACGCAACTTTATTCTTTGTTCCTGAAAGATCGTTGGTCCAAACCTAAGGGAGTCAAATATTTTACTCTAAGTCTTGGTAAACAACCCAATAATAAGATAAAAGTTCTATAAGGCAATGGGCTTGTCATCGGAGAAGTTCGAAGTAATAAAGGGATTTTGACGAAGGAAAAATCTATTTCTGGGCGAGAGACCTGTGCCGCTCCGTGAAATGCTCCTTTTGCATCATTTCTAAGGTATATAACTGCTATGAATTACCAGAGAAAAAAGTTGCATAGGAATGCCAGGGTTGAACCCAGCTCGCTCACCTATATAAGGTGTCGGTATAATACTGGGGCGTGATAAATCACAACCAGAGGTCTCGCGCCATTTAGATATCTCCTCCTCGATATCCCCGTTACAGCGAGGTGCCGTTCAACACCCACCACTGAATGCTACTACCACCATCTCAACCCAGGCCAACTACGTCACTCCTTTTCATAGCATCATCGCTTCCGCTTGTTGTGATTTTTTGGCTGTGTTTTTCGGTGTTTTTTTCTCCGCTCTGGTGCAAGATGTCAGATGCCCAAGATTGGGAGTATCCTGCATAATTTCTATTTGTATAGTTCAGTAAAGTCATATCTTTCCCTTTAACTGCAAAACCGAAAGGTTTATAATTTAGTTGTTAACCCTTTAACCCCTTGCTATTTGGAAATTTTCAACCCTTAACCCCAGGGGGTTATTTTTTTCCCAGCACATTTTGCAGTATATTTTTTTTTCAAATTGCTCTAACAGCCTTAATTTTTGTCATAGAGAGGTCAGGTTGGTCTCATTCTCTTGGAAAATGCCTGAATTTTTTTCAAAAAATTATCAAAAATATGAAAAAAAGATTTTTATAGCATTTTTTTTGCAAGGACGTACCAATACGTCCATGGGGGTAAAGGGATGGCTTTTGTGAAACGTACCAGTACGTCCTTTGGGGTTAAAGGGTTAAGTGATTTTCTTTTTACTGGCTTCCCTTTGGCCAAGTTGCCCATTCCACAGGCCTCTGCTATTATAATTGAGTAATAATTGACTCTATGGTTTATAAATTTAGCTATTGGATGTTTACAAAATACACATTGTGTAACCACCTGTGTAATGTTATCGAAACACTAAACCTATTTTGGAGTTCGCTGTGGAAGATACTATATTGAGTTAGTGACTTTTTTTTGTATGTGGGGAGACTTAGAGACTTGTCCGTATGACTTTAATATAAATTTTATTAGTTTACTGTTTATAAAGTTCTGTAACTAATTTGGTATTGTGATTGACAGGTGCCCTGCAAATCAGCGGTCAAAGAGGGAACCGACAGTCAATGCCAGGAATCGGATCTTTGCAACTACAGGTTAAAGGTGAGTGCCACATGTAGTAGTAGGTATGCTTTAGACGCAAAATATCTCGCTGAAGCATTTTTGTTTTTACTGATTTTTGATAGCATATCTGAATCCGATCTAAGAATCATACATACATACATATACCATGGCACTTCCCCCAATTTTGGGGGGTAGCCGACATCAACAAATGAAACAGAAACAAATAGGGGACCTCTACTCTCTACGTTCCTCCAGCCTAACAAGGGACTCAACCGAGTTCAGATGGTACTGCTAGGGTGCCACAGCCCACCCTCCCACATTATCCACCACAGATGAAGCTTCATAATGCTGAATCCCCTACTGCTGCTACCTCCGCGGTCATCTAAGGCATCGGAGGCAGCAGCAGGGCCTACTGGAACTGCGTCACAATCGCTCGCCATTCATTCCTATTTCTAGCACGCTCTCTTGCCTCTCTCACATCTATCCTCCTATCACCCAGAGCTTCCTTCACTCCATCCATCCACCCAAACCTTGGCCTTCCTCTCGTACTTTATAGATACGATTCTCAAATTATCCCGGCCCTTCCGGAACGGAAGGAGATATTGAGGAAGGAGAGGACTAATTGGTGAGGGACCTCTGGTCGTGGTTCTAACACGCCCCAGTTACTATACCAACACTCAGAGTGAGCGAGCTGGGTTTATTCCTGGCATTCCATGCAACTTTTTTCTCTGGTATATTTAGCTGAATGCCCTACTGCGGAGGTAGCAGCAGTAGGGGATTCAGCATTATGAAGCTTCATCTGTGGTGGAAAATGTGGGAGGTTGGGCTGTGGCACCCTAGCAGTACCAGCTGAACTCGGCTGAGTCCCTGGTTAGGCTGGAGGAACGTAGAGAGTAGAGGTCCCCTTTTTGTTTTTGTTTCATTTGTTGATGTCGGCTACCCCCCAAAATTAGGGGAAGTGCTTTGGTATATGTATATATGTATATTTAGCAGTATTTATACCTTAGAAATGGTGCTTTAAGGAGCATTTCACGGGGCGACACAGGTTCCTCGCCCAGAAATCGATTTTTCCTTCGTCAAAATCCCTTTTTTTTTACCGATTCTTAAATTGGGCTTTCAAAGCATTAGTTACAGATTGAAGTACGTTTTATTATTATTATTATTACTTGCTAAGCTACAACCCTAGTTGGAAAAGCAAAATGCTATAAGCCCAGAGGCCCTAACAGGGAAAATAGCCCAGTGAGGAAAGGAAACAAAGAAAAATAATATATTTTATGAACAATGACATTTAAATAAATATTTCCTATATAAACTATGAAAACTTCAACTAAACAAGAGGAAGAGAAACGAGATAGAATAGTATGCCCGAGTGTACCCTCAAGCAAGAGAACTCTAACCCAAGACAATGGAAGACCATGGTACTGAGGCTATGGCACGACCCAAGACTAGAGAACATTTAATGTCATTACGTTTTTCATGTGAAATAGTCATACCCAGGTGAGAGGTGGTACTCCGAGAGGTACACTTCGAAACCACACACTCCCACAAATTGCCGAACCAGCTGGTTGTGGTTAGGAAAGGGGGAGGGGGTGGGAAGGGTTGAATCTGTGTGTGCACATCTATATAAATATTTAGACGTAGTTTATAAATAATAGAAATATTAACTACAGTATAAAGCCTACTGTCTTGGGCTAGATTCTCTTGCTTGAGGGTACACTTTTCTATCATTTCTCTTTCGCATGTTATTTTTCAAGTTATTATAGTTTATATATGAAAGATCCATTTTAGTGCTCTACTGTTCTTAAAATATTTTAATTGTTTATAACTTCTCAATTGTAGTTTGTTTATTTCCTTTCCTCACTTAACTATTCTTCCCTGTTAACCCTTTTACCCCCAAAGGACGTACTGGTACGTTTCACAAAACTCATCCCTTTACCCCCATGGACGTACCGGTACGTCCTTGCAAAAAAATGCTATAAAAATTATTTTGTTCCGTAACCGAAATACAAACCACGCTATTTACAAAGGGTTATTACTTTTAGCGTAGCTGAAATGGCGAGCCATTAGAATTTAACGAGGGTGTATTACCCCCCGCGCTAGTTAGCGGGGGGGGGGTAGGGGAGTGGTAGCTAGCTACCCCTCCTCCCCCTCACACACACGTGAATACTCACTTTCACTTTTGGCTCGGACTGTGACAGACGTCTCTGTCTTGGTCCTCGCTTGGCAGCCATTGTCTGTTTTGTCTTTACTTAATCGCTTACTTTTCTTTTACTCAATATATATGTAAACATGTTTTCATGTTTGTATATATATTTGAGTATAGAAATAAGTAAGTTTCCTTTTCAGATGTGTGTGTGTAGTGTACGATATCTACGTGGAGGCCTCGGCAGTTAGGCCACCACGGCGTATTTTATGGGTGGCGATCGAGTTTGACTTATGTCTTTCTCTCTCTCTCTCTCTTGAGGTCGTTCACCCTTTTACTACGTGTTACTACGCCCTTGTAGCCTAGCTTCCTTTCCGTGTGGGGGGTTGCTACGCGTACGTTTGTATCAATTAGTTATGAATCTAATTGTAGTTGTTTTTTTTCAGCTTGTAGAACGATTCCTTTCGGGGTTTTCGTTCTTTCTTTAGTGTTCATTCATTTTTTAATTACATAATTACATAGTTACATAATTATAATTGTTATAATTCTGTTTTGGTTACAGCTCTCCTTCCGCGAGTGTAAGTGGTTGTGAGGGCACGTGCCTGTTGTGTAATTCTTGTTCCTTTCCCTCGGGATTCCTCTTCGGAGCCTTCCCGGGGGAATGAATGTGTACTAATATTATTTGTTTTATTTTTTTACAGTTACCGATCTAGTTCGTTTCTGTAATATAGCAACGGTGTGAGCTGTCCGGTTGAGTCCTGGGGATTCGGCTGTTGCTGCCTCCCCCCTTGTATTTTCGTCAGGGGCGTGTCTCCTTCTACTGTTAGTACTCCCGTGTCGACGGACAGCTCTCCAGTTCATTTTAGAACAGTCAGGAGGCTTGCCTCCTTGGGCGGATAACTTTCCTTCCGAGGGAAGTTTTTCCTGTCCAGGCTTGAGTTTTTCCCCTTTTGGGGGGTTCTTCTCTTGCCTTTTTTTCGTGCGACTATGCTCTTGGTGCTGAGCGGTCGCACCTGCAGTTTCGCTCAAGGAGCTGGGCAACTGCAGGAGCTCCTCTTTGGAGGATTGCTCCTTTTATGTCACTGGCTGACCAGTCTCTTCCTCGAAGTGTTTCTCTTTCGTTCGCGAGAGAGTACACTCATAGAGACTCCTCTTCGGAGGTTTCTTCTGTTGCTGTTGCTGTTGGCCTCCCTCGCCGTAAGGCCCTCCGTCCGCCTCGTCGTAAGGGCCTCTCATCTCCCTATAAGGGTGCTTGAGGCGCCCTTTTGGATCTCCGTTTGCAGCCTACACTCCTTTTTTCTCGATCTTCCGCCTTGGTGCAGATGGACAGCAGTCTGATCTCGTCTTCCGACGGGCAACGGTCTTCCCGACGGACAACGGTCTGCCCGACGGACAGCGGTCTTCCGACGGACATCAGTCTCCCGGCGGACAACGATTCCTTCGGGGCAAAGGGTTGCCCCCACGGGGGTTCTTCCGTTGCGTGTCAGGGTTTCCCTGCGCCCCCTTCTGCTCATCAGCGCTCTCCTGTTCGTCAGCGCTTTCAAGATGATCTTCCCTGCGGTTCCTGTTACGTGCCCTGTGCGCCCACGTTCGCCCTCGCGATCTAGAACTTCGGTTCAGGTCGGGGTCAAGGACTTCTTCTTTGTGCAGGCTTCCACGCGTAGCCTTCTGCTCGTCAGCGATCATCAGCTCGCCAGCGATCATCAGCTCGCCAGCGATCATCAGCTCGCCAGCGATCTCCGGATCGCCCACGTGTGTTACAGCTGGCACGCCAACGTTCTCCAACACTTCTGAAGGAACATGGTTCGCCAGCTACTAGCTCACCTGCGCATGCTGATCGCCATCGCACGACCCTCAACTGCGGATGCTGATCGCCATCGCGCGACCCTCAACTGCGGATGCTGATCGCCATCGCGCGACCCTCAACTGCGGATGCTGATCGCCATCGCGCGACCCTCAACTGCAGATGCTGATTACGCATGCTGCTCCTCATCGCACAACCCTGAACGATCGCCCTCCTGCGGATACTGATCACCATCGCACCCTTTCACGCGATCATTCACCTGCGCATGCTGCTCGCCATCGCACAACCCTGCACGATCGCCCGCTTACGCATGCTGCTCCTCATCGCACAACCCTGAACGATCGCCCTCCTGCGGATGCTGATCACCATCGCACCTTTTCACGCGATCATTCACCTGCGCATGCTGCTCGCCATCGCACAACCCTGCACGATCGCCCGCTTACGCATGCTGCTCCTCATCGCACAACCCTGAACGATCGCCCTCCTGCGGATGCTGATCACCATCGCACCCTTTCACGCGATCATTCACCTGCGCATGCTGCTCGCCATCGCACAACCCTGCACGATTGCCCGCTTACGCATGCTGCTCCTCATCGCACAACCCTGAACGATCGCCCTCCTGCGGATGCTGATCACCATCGCACCTTTTCACGCGATCATTCACCTGCGCATGCTGCTTGCCATCGCACAACCCTGCACGATTGCCCGCTTACGCATGCTGCTCCTCATCGCACAACCCTGAACGATCGCCCTCCTGCGGATGCTGATCACCATCGCACCTTTTCACGCGATCATTCACCTGCGCATGCTGCTCGCCATCGCACAACCCTGCACGATTGCCCGCTTACGCATGCTGCTCCTCATCGCACAACCCTGAACGATCGCCCTCCTGCGGATGCTGATCACCATCGCACCTTTTCACGCGATCATTCACCTGCGCATGCTGCTCGCCATCGCACAACCCTGCACGATTGCCCGCTTACGCATGCTGCTCCTCATCGCACAACCCTGAACGATCGCCCTCCTGCGGATGCTGATCACCATCGCACCCTTTCACGCGATCATTCACCTACACATGCTGCTCGCCATCGCTTACCATCACGCGGTCATTATCGCCAGCGATCTTCTTCACCTACGCGGCAGCACGATCCCTCGCCGTCACGCCATCGCTTGCGTTCGTCGCCTCGGACACGTGTTCATTTACCTGCCCACTCGCCTGCGCGATCGCTCGCCTGCGCGATCGCTCGCCTGCGCGCCCGCTCGCCTGCGCGCCCGCGCGACCGCTCGCCTGCGCGCCTGCGCGACCGCTCGCCTGCGCGACCATTCGCCTTTGCGCGACTGTTCGCCACAGCCGGTGGTAGCAGCAGGGACGCGTGCTCCTAGACGGCACTCGGGATCACCTCCATCCAAGCACAGGTTGGTAGTGCAGGACGAAGACAGGTCAGTACAGCATTCTTCCCCACCTTCTTTTCAGGCAGGTACCGTCGGGTCCACTCCAAAGGATCGCCCGATCCCTTTCACCTTAGCGAGGATTTCGGACTCTGTGTCCTTGGAGCAGCAGACATGGTTTGGTCCGCTGGCACGGGCGTTAATGAGGGTTATGAAACCAGTACTCGCCGGCCAGGGTAACAAACCAGCGGCTGTCTCTCCTACGCTGAAGAGAAAGAGAGGAGTGGACTTCGTGGTGACTTCCCCCAGGGCGAAGTTGGTTCCCAAGAGGTCGGTCTCGAGGGTCCCCTCTCCTGTACGAGTACTCTCTCCTTCTCCTGCCCTGGAAGGATTTTTGGCGGGGGGGCTTTCCGTTGAAGATTTCTCCATCGGACAAGGGGTGACTGCTTACCTCTTCCTCTGGGAGCTTACCAGGTTCTTTCCCTCCTCGGTTACGGCCCGAGGTTTGGTTCAAGGAAGCTACAGGAAGATCAAGGGTACTTTCCTCCTCTCGAGCTCAGACACCTTGGCCTTTCGTCGTTAAGTATCTACTTGCGGACAAGCTCGATGTTGTACCATCTGGACGCGCTGACTGAAGGCTTCCTTCGGGTGTCTCATCTGTGGAGGTCGACGACCTCAGACACCCTTCCATCCTTGAGAAGAGTTTTGTCTGTGCCCAAGGACAGAGACTTAGACAGCTGCTGTGCGGAGTAAATCGACTTCCGGTTTCACTCCTCCAAGGCGCTTTCTTCCAGACTCTGCAGGGCTCCAGCGCCCTTTTCTTTCAACCACGTCGGCCTAAGTTATCGGCTACGACAACTGGGACAAGGTGTCCAATTGCAGTTTCCTCCTGTCAGGAACAGATGGCACGGGAGATTCCCCTGGGGGGCATAGGCCTAAAAGGAGTTCACGAACTCTAGGATTGCAGGTTTTTTCGCTGGGAGGATGCTTAAGGTTACTCATCCGAATGACAGCTTCCCGATGCCCATTCCCGCACAATCTCTGTGAGTAGCCAAGGATATCGCGCCTGCTGTCTCTGTCAGCGAATTCAGTGTCTCTGAACCTCTATGCCATAGCGTCAGCAGAGTTGCCCGGTTGGGCAGAATGATCCATACCTTAGGCGAAGGTCTTCCTTAGGATCATCGACGGCTTCACCCCCGGTCCCCTCAGTCGATCCTTTCTTGTAAGGAAGGATCTGAGAGGGGATGTCCATAGTCGACCTCTCAGTCCTGATCAAGTTTGTCGAACAAACTTCGGCCAGCGTAGACCAGCAGAATCGATCAGACTGGTAACGAGGCGACAGGACTCCTTTAACCCTGGATCGGAAGGACGGGTACTTTCAGTTTCCATTCCATCCATCTTCCAGGGTGCTCGTCGAATTCAGCCTAGACTGCAAGTATTCCTGCTTATGATGCAGTGTGGCTATCCCGCCGTGGCATAGCAGGTTTGTTTCCCCAGAGAACTCTCCCTGCCTTCCTCTTGGCCGCTCAGGTGCAGGCTTCCGCCTCCTCTGCTGTTTGGAGGGCTGGTCAACTCCAGTAGGCTCGGGTTTCGACCTTCTTCAGCGCCGGGACTAGCTTCCGGAATGTGACCATGAGTGTGGGCTCATGGTATTTTGCTTGGAGCCTTCTCTTCCTCTGCCTCAACATCTGGAGTATCTGGCCATGATTTTGAGTCAACCGCCTTACCACATTGGAAACCCCGCTTCTCGTCCGTCCAGCGAGGTTAAGCAACGTCGGTACTTGGATGGGTGACCACCTGGGGACGCCAGATTCTGTTACCGCATCCTCCGAGCCTTCCTTTCGGTTGACTGTGGCAAGACTGAGGAGAGTCGCAGTACCTGTTCTCAGTCAAGCAGAGCTTTCAGCCCTACTTTGGAACGTTTCCTAGTTCTTCTTTCCTCATTGACCCGTCTATAGTCCGAACGGTCGCCTCAGGATAAGTTCCATGTGGGGCGATCCAAGTCCCGGTGGCTTCAGGCAATGTTTAACCGGACTCCCTGGCCCTATGGGACCAGCGGAACTATTAAACCTGCAATGGGTGTTGACCTATGGAGCCTCTTGATGGTAGTGGATATTCTCGTCCTTTCCCCACATTCTTGATGCGGTTCTCGGACTCGTCAAAGGAAAGGGGGGGGGGGGGGGGCATGTTCCGGTCCAGGCCTATGGTCAAGACCGGAAGGATACCTCTCCATCATTCAGGCAGGCTTAAGGGCCTTAGTCTGGCCCCTCTTCAGATCCTACAGCTCCTGCCAAGTCGCCCCGTTGCGCGTCGACTTCATTCTAACCAGCAGGGGACGCATTTTCACACCTTCACATCTTGTAGTAGAGATACCGGGATGATTGAGATTCTCTCAATTCCACCATCGGCTCTCTCATTCCAGGCAGGGGAATGTCTCTCTCAGAGACTATCCGAGCAGAGCCTCATAGAGAGAGTGTACCTAGGGGTCTTTGACCTTGGGTAACCAGCAAGTGCTGGTCTGGGGGACCTGATCGCAACACCTTGGAACCTGAAGCTTCCACTAGTCTTACCCCCAGTCTCAGACCCCGAGACTCTGGCAAGATGCATTCCGGTGATGGTGGGACAAATTCGACGCCTGCGTCTTCCCTCCTTTTTGTCTGCGGACAATGGGTCTCAACAAAACCAGGTTGTCTGTCAACCTTTCAATGGGAGAGCTCCACTGGGACTATGCGCAGAACGGTTTCTGGACCCTCTGCTTCCCCTGACGGAACTCCCGGGAGAGCTTCTCCCACGGCGCAGACTACTCAAGCAACCACACTGCGACGTCTCTCCCGAACCGGGGCATCACTTCGGCTTCATGCCTGGAGACACTACGCTTCCTCCTCTAGAAGAGACAACCCGCTACAGTCGCGGTACGGAGGTCGCGTCATCTGCGATAGTCATCCACAAGGGTCTCCCAGGCAAAGTGAAGAGTCTAAGGTGGTGGGTGCCGTGGGAGATATACCTCTTCCCGTGAGGCCTCTTCTCCAGCAATAACGGTCTTATTGCCTTTCGGCGGGAGGAAGCTCCTTTCCGCTCTCGGCAATGAAGCCTGTCACTCAGCCTTTCCCTGACCTTCAGGCTTAAAGGAATAACTTTTTCCTGCCCGCTGGATCTATCCTCGCTCATGCGAAGCTACGATCGTCCCTGCCCTAGTCGGAGGAAGACCTCCAACTTGGAGCATGGCTCGGACTTTTAGTCCTTTAAGAGATCTTCTCAAGACCCTTTTACGACAGGCCTCGGATTGTATTCCGCCTTGGGTCTTCTGCTCACTCTGGCCACGGCCAGTGTGTAAGCAATCTTCTTGGTCTCTTACTACTCCCCCCTTTCTAAGGAAGAGGGGAAGGCAACATTCAGGCTCGCTCCTGAGTTGTTGGCTAGACTCAGAATCTGAGGGTCCCGACCCTTCGGTCCGATTCATTCAAGATTTCGAGTCTCCATTCTGTGTGTTATGTCCCAAGACCTTCTCTTTCTTGCCAGTAAGGAATCGAGAGGTTAGCGCTGGGAACAGCTGCAGTTTGGCCTCAGTTGCAGCCGATTTGGGAACACATGGAGGACATGGGGGGAGAGTCACCAGTATACCTCTTCAGCCCGGACTCGAGTACATTCATCTCGACCTGTCTTCAAACCCTCCCCCATCACGTCGCCCTACAGCACGATGTTGGATACATCGCAACGTCCTCGCCTTCGAGTAATACTACTCTGTGACGCAGGTGCTACAAGCTGGAGTCTGGAAGCATCTGATGACCTTCGCAGCCCGCTTCCTGCAGGGCGTGACCCACAGGAGTCTCGATACGTTTTCTATCGCTCTGTGGTGGCTACACAACAGCTGGTCTAACCTCAGGCTCCTTTTTGGACAGGTAGCAGAAGGTTGAGGGCATTGTTATCAGGTTTTAGTCTGCATGAACGAAAGAAGTATGTCTGGCCCTTACTTCTTTCTTCATCATCCCCTCTACGGGGAAGCAGCATCCTGGTCTCTGCATAGCTGACCTCGAACCTCTGCAGGTAAACCATGCTTCCTTGTGTTCCGAGTATTGAGTCAATACTGTCGCGTCCCCCATACCCTGACGAGGTGGTATTGGGAACGTCCTAACCCAGAGTTCCTTCTGGAACTCCAGGTCAACTGCCTAAGACGGGTCACACTTCTTCCTTCACACACAAGCTTACGTAGGCCACATGGTTCCTTGCGGAGCAAGGAACTTGTGAGGTGCAGGGACTCCTTTTCTCGAGTGTGACTCACTCGGATTCTGAGTCCCCGGGTAAAGCCAAAGCCAGTATGGCTGGGGACTTTCCACCCTTTGTAAATAGCGTGGTTTGTATTTCGGTTACGGAACAAATGACAAATTCGAAGATAATTTGTATTTTTCCTAACCATACAAACCTTAGCTATTTACACATATTTGCCCGCCAGCCCTGTCCCCCAAGACAAGTCCTACCTCTAAGTGAAAGTGAGTATTCACGTGTGTGTGAGGGGGAGGAGGGGTAGCTAGCTACCACTCCCCTGCCCCCCCCCCCCCCCCCCCCCCCCGCTAACTAGCGCGGGGGGTAATACACCCTCGTTAAATTCTAATGGCTCGCCATTTCAGCTACGCTAAAAGTAATAACCCTTTGTAAATAGCTAAGGTTTGTATGGTTAGGAAAAATACAAATTATCTTCGAATTTGTCATTTTTTTTATATTTTTGATATTTTTTTGAGAAAATTCAGGCATTTTCCAAGAGAATGAGACCAACCTGACCCCTCTATGTAAAAAATTAAGGCTGTTAGAGTAATTTAGAAAAAATATACTGCAAAATGTGCTGGGAAATAAATAACTCTCTGGGGGTTAAGGGTTGGAAATTTCCAAATAGCCTGGGGGTAAAAGGGTTAAAATATTTTAATTGTTTATAACTTCTCAATTGTAGTTTGTTTATTTCCTTTCCTCACTTAGCTATTCTTCCCTGTTAACCCTTTTACCCCGAGGCTATTTGGAAATTTCCAACCCAAGGGGTTAATTTTTTCCCAGCACACTATCAAAAATATGAAGAAAAAAAAATTGATCAGCATTTTTTTGCAAGGACGTACCGGTACGTCCATGGGGGTAAAGGGATGGCTTTTGTGAAACGTACCAGTACGTCCTTTGGGGGTAAAAGGGTCAATCGCAGAGTAATGAAACTTGCAGGGATTAACTGATATGTAAAAAGCTGGAAATGATGAAATTTCGGAAGGTCAAGGTCTAAAGTCAAGCAGAAGGTCAAGAAATAAGACGCTGTGACGGAGGTCTGCGCTCTACTTGGTGCCACTCTGGTTATTACTGTTATAGTCTATTGAACGTGAGGTGATAGATTCACTTTTACAGCTCCATATAAGCATGGTTCACTGCATTTAAAACATGTACTTATTTTATTACTGTTATAATTAGAGTTGAGAATGTGCATTGTGGCCACAGAGTCTTCCTGTATATCATAATTATTGGCATCGCCATCGAATGGTTTTGCCAATAACCTTGGCTCGTAACCTGTTGGCATATTCACGGCGATAAATAATTAGCATTAAATACTCTCTCTTCAAGGATGCGTTGGATAAATTAAGATAAAGGAGGTTATAATGAAACTGGGTCCTTCTCTCAACACTTTATTTGGAACTAGGAAAATTTACAATCTGCTCAAATGAGTTTGGGCGCTTACATGATTAAAATGGATAACGAAGTACAGTATCAGAGAAAAATAACAGAACAGTAAAGCCAGTCTTTGATTATTCTTACCCATTGCAAGCTATTCTGTGGAACAGCAACATTTTCCAAATGTCCAGCAATGCTCTAATGTAGAATTTTCCATTTCAGGAGACCCCAATGATGATATGCACTTCTTCCTCGGGGCAAGATCCGGAGAAATAAGGTCAAGCGGAGAAGAAATAGAAGAAGCTTCTCTGAACTCTTGTACCTTATACCCCCCTTTAGCTTCTAAGATTTGATCCTATTCGTGGATGGGGCCTTTCCTTTCCTTATTGCTTTCAGCCTGAAATCTGCCACTACCAGTTTATGAGGTTCTATGGATTTATTTGTAATCTTACAATCCCTAATGGTTTTCTTGGCTATCTAACACATAGTCAATCTTTGAAACATTTTGTCCATTTTATAAGTTACTCAATGACTTCTCCTTTTCTCAAACTTCCGTATTCATGGCAATTGATAGCTTCTGCTAATTCCATCAATCTTTCACCTTCCTGATTGTTTCTTCCAAAACGCTTATCCCCAGATAACACTAGCAGTTCACTCCTTCGAGATCTTCCTATGTATTCTAGTAGTTTCCCTCTAAATTCATGCTATTTTTCGCCACACCTTTAAGGGACGCATGCCGAGAGGATATGCCATATTATCTTTCTCATGAGCTTGATTTCTGACATTTTCCTGCAAATCTGAAAGTAGATTAATTCCTACCACATTTCTCCTTGTATTTTCCCTTGCATAGTAAACTTTATATCCTTCCCCAAGATTTCTTGCACGTTTCCCCTCCCGGTTTCTCCTGTATATATAAAAATCTCCCTTGCATAGTAAACTTTATATCCTTCCCCAAGATTTCTTGCACGTTTCCCCTTCCGTTTTCTCCTGTATATATAAAAATCTCCCTTGCATAGTAAACTTTATATCCTTCCCCAAGATTTCTTGCACGTTTCCCCTTCCGTTTTCTCCTGTATATATAAAAATCTCCCTTGCATAGTAAACTTTATATCCTTCCCCAAGATTTCTTGCACGTTTCCCCTTCCGTTTTCTCCTGTATATATAAAAATCTCCCTTGCATAGTAAACTTTATATCCTTCCCCAAGATTTCTTGCACGTTTCCCCTTCCGTTTTCTCCTGTATATATAAAAATCTCCCTTGCATAGTAAACTTTATATCCTTCCCCAAGATTTCTTGCACGTTTCCCCTTCCGTTTTCTCCTGTATATATAAAAATCTCCCTTGCATAGTAAACTTTATATCCTTCCCCAAGATTTCTTGCACGTTTCCCCTTCCGTTTTCTCCTGTATATATAAAAATCTCCCTTGCATAGTAAACTTTATATCCTTCCCCAAGATTTCTTGCACGTTTCCCCTTCCGTTTTCTCCTGTATATATAAAAATCTCCCTTGCATAGTAAACTTTATATCCTTCCCCAAGATTTCTTGCACGTTTCCCCTTCCGTTTTCTCCTGTATATATAAAAATCTCCCTTGCATAGTAAACTTTATATCCTTCCCCAAGATTTCTTGCACGTTTCCCCTTCCGTTTTCTCCTGTATATATAAAAATCTCCCTTGCATAGTAAACTTTATATCCTTCCCCAAGATTTCTTGCACGTTTCCCCTTCCGTTTTCTCCTGTATATATAAAAATCTCCCTTGCATAGTAAACTTTATATCCTTCCCCAAGATTTCTTGCACGTTTCCCCTTCCGGTTTCTCTCCTGTATATTTAAAAATCCTTCTTTTCCTTCTATGCATGACACCCACTGACTACTTGAGCCTAAGGGACAGTGTAGAGAGATTTAATAACTTTGTTCCATAGGGTGCTAATAGTATAATATGATTATGAATTTGATCCCATAGGTTTATGTAAGTACAATATTCATGCCAAGCAAGGAAGATTGTAGTAATTGTGTTTGGAATAATAAAAAAATGTAGACTTTATTCAAGTTGAGTGTACAGCCCAAAAAATATATGCAGTGATGGAGACCTGAGAAGTTTTCTTTCATTAATAAACTAACAATTCTTTTGGAATTTAGCAGTTGTTTCAAAAACCCTCCAGACATATCCTTAATTGTATTTTGTTCCTACGCAAGTTCAAACCCTCATTATATATGTATGAGTTTACTCCTAAGTCATTTAGTTACAACCAGAATTTAAGTTGTTGGATTCTGGTAACATTGTATGCTTACCACCTGCCTCACCCCTGCGTAGGAGTGGCCGAGTTAGCGAGACGGCGCCATTGGTCTCCTGGTCTCCTTAGTAGACGTACGTGTTTACTACCGCTTCCTCGCTATGATTTTATGCTTGTGCTTTGTGTATGAGTAATTACGAGAGCTGTTCAAGGTAGTGTGAGACTTTTGGAGACCAGTTTTAGATGTTTTTCATCACAAGTTCCTATTTTAAACCAGGTTCTCCATTGAGACGACTTCCACAGTTTTAGCTGCAATTCAAAGGTGGAGATAAGTTGTAAATACCTGTGCTCTGTCAGTGGGCTGGATTAGGATTCAATAACTTAATCTTTGTAGAAAATATTCATGATAATTTTGATCGATCTCAAACAAAAACAACTCGACTACTTCCCACCAATGTACATAATGTCAGCATATGTTAAAGATACTGAGGTACACCAGTTTTATAGAGTAAATAGAACTTGGACATTTTTAACAGACACTAAATACCTCAAGTTTGTTAGAAGACAGAATTTGTCAGTTTAAGTTATGTTTTGAATGCTCTTCACTGAATGTTTTCAGAAGTCACAGCCCCAGTAGCAGAGTGGTTATTATTATTATTATTATCATTATTATTATTATTATTATTATTATTATAAGAGTTATTACTTCCTAAGCTACATCCCTAGTTGGAAAAGTAGGATGTTATAAACCCAAGGCCCCCAAGAGGGAAAATAGCTATGTGAGGAAAGGAAATAACGAAATCTACTACAAGAGAAGTTAAAGAATAATAACATTAAAATAAATCTTTCATATATAAACTATAGAAACTCAAAATAACAAGAAGAGAAATAAGATAATAGTGTGCCTATGTGTACCCTCAAGCAAGAGGAAATTTTTCTTAGAGACACTGGAGTGCTCATCAACAATTGAGTGGACATTCTTTGGGGACCGTTTCGGGGAACTTCTTAACGAGGGAGGCTCAGGATTGTAGTCTATTTTGAGAAGTCCTGTTTGAATCAGACTGTTAATATTGTATCTGGAGAGGATGATAGCCTCTTTCTTTCAGGGCTTTTATGTTGAAGCGACTTACAAAATTTCTGTTTGTGGTCAAAATATTGAAGGAATAAATGTAGTTTTGTTCCACAATTGGATGGTCCTGTAAAGAACTATGCCCTCTGGGAATACATAGCTAATGCTCGATTGGGTTGAATCTGAAATCTGCTTGGTATAGGTCATTCATTTACTTTGTTAAACTTGTTGTACAAGATTTTTCATAATTCTGATCATCCTTTGCATTCAGTTCTTCCCTGATAGTACCATCCGCTTTTGTTAACCTAATGCCCTATATATAGTAAGAGAAATCGATACCTGTTTGAGGCTCGAGGTGAGGATGGCAGGGTCATCCTTGCCAAGATTCTTGGACATGATGTGTCCTACCATGCTAGTGGTATTTCTAGCTTCATTTCAGAAGCAGATCTTCTGAACGATATTTAACTTTCAAAATAACTTCTTTGCTTTTATGGTTTTAATTGAATATTCTTTTATTTCTTATTCACAATAAATGATATCGGCGTCAATGACCTTAGATGTCAGGATGCCAGAAAACCTTTAATCAATGAATCAATTGTAATATTAGGTATGCCGTTAATTCTAATACTCAGGCCTTCTCCATCATGAGGCTCAATACTTCACAGTATTCCAGAATATTTATTCCAGCTGTGACTAAGTTGTGGAATGATATACCTAATCGGGTAGTTGAATCAGTAGAACTTCAAAAGTTCAGACTTCCATCAAATGTTTTTATATGGAACGAACAGGGTGACATAAGTATATTTTTATAGTTTATTTATGAAAGATGTATTTTAATGTTTTTTTCTGTTTTTAACCCTTTTACCCCCAAAGGACGTACTGGTACGTTTCACAAAAGCCATCCCTTTACCCCCATGGACGTACCGGTACGTCCATGCAAAAAAATGCTATAAAAATTTATTTTTTCATATTTTTGATAATTTTTTAAGAAAATTCAGGTATTTTCCAAGAGAATGAAACCAACCTGACCTCTCTATGACAAAAATTAAGGCTGTTAGAGCAATTTAAAGAAAATATGCTGCAAAATGTGCTGGGGAAAAAATAACCCCTTGGGGGTTAAGGGTTGGAAATTTCCAAAGAGCCTGGGGGTAAAAGGGTTAAAATATGTTATTTTAATTGCTCATTACTTTTTTTTGTAGTTTATTCCCCTGTTTCCCTTCCTCACTAGGCTATTTTATCCTGTTGGAGACCTTTGGCTTATAGCATCCAACTTTTCCAAGCTTGGATAGTAATAATAATAACAATAAATTTGAAAATGGTTTCTGTTTCAAATAAGAATTAATGGAAACTTATAGGAGAGGTTTTTTTTATCTCAATTTTTTATTCTCTAGGTACTGGTTCCCGATCATTATGTTCTGCGATGTGTCTGTTGGAATGAGGTTCTACTTTGGATATTAATTAGCCCTTAGGAAATTTGTCAATTGTAGTCTCACAAAACGTATTTTGAGCGAAGCGAAAAATCTATTTTTGGGTGAGATAGACATGTCGTCCTGATGGAAGTTCCTGTAGGGTAGCTTCCTTGGGTATATTTGACTACGGTGATATTCCCAGAGAATTTACCTTAAGGTACCCAGAATTCTAACTCCTGGAGTGAATATCCCTAAATAAATGAACCAGGGATATCGCGAAATATCAGAGGACGTATTCTTGACACGCCACATAGCAATCTGCACGCCGAACAGAATTAACACTTCGAAGGGGTCAAGGAGAAAGAAAGGAGAGCCGCTTGTAAGGTACCTCTCCTCTCTCGCTTCGTATGCATGCACAGCGTCGCCGACGGCGCCATCTGTATTCCTTTTTGCGTAGCTCAACAACTCGGTGTTTTCCCTGTGTTATCTCGTAATTCTAGCTGTGTTTGAGGCACTAGTTCTGTCACACAATCTAGTTAAATAAGGGTGAATGTTGTACACTTGGGTCTCACGGCAGTTTTGCCATATATGAAACAAGGTACCACCGAATTAAGAACTTTTTTATCGGCATGACAGGAACTTTTTAAGTTTCGCCGAAGCAAGGCACGTCTTCCTTCTTCCTCTTTCTGTGTTGGCATATTTTTCTTTTCATTTCACCCTCTTGTTTAAATTTTGGTGCTGAAACATACTGTACTTCCTCAGCATATAGAAAGGTGGAACCTATTTTTGGAGGCTGAAAGACCACAGAATTTTAACCCTTTTACCCCCAAAGGACGTACTGGTATGTTTCACAAAACTCGTCCCTTTACCCCCATGGACGTACCGGTACGTCCTTGCAAAAAAATGCTATAAAAAAAAAAATTTTCATATTTTTTAAAATTTTTTGAAAAAATTCAGGCATTTTCCAAGAGAATGAGACCAACCTGACCTCTCTATGACAAAAATTAAGGCTGTTAGAGCAATTTAAAAAAAATATACTGCAAAATGTGATGGGAAAAAAATAACCCCCTGGGGGTTAAGGGTTGGAAATTTCCAAAAAGCCTTGGGGTAAAAGGGTTAAATAATAAAATAGATCATAAATAAGTCTTAATGTATTACAGGGCATGTATGAGATTTGTATTTTCACATTACTGTTCATACCCACAAAGTATGTGGTCCATTATCTGGATGGAATAACCACATGGACACTCGGCGGAGGTGTCGAGACTCCGCTTATGAAGATTGTCTCCAGTTCTTCCAACTCTAGCTCGATTCAGAGTAACCTAATGCTTTCTACAGAGGTTTGTTCCATAGGGATGAGACTCATAGAGGCTCTGGATGGCTTCACCAGGTGGGCTGTGGTCTGTTTTTCTCTCCAGCATTCTAGGCGGTAAGTTGCTGACTCCATGGGCTCGAGGCTGTTGGTTGTTAACAAGCTCATGCAGAATGTCAATCTGTCTAACCACCTGGTGATTGTAGAGCGGGTTCGTTTCATCTTTCTCTTATTTTTGGGTCTTTCAATGGGCTGTTTGGCAGATGTTCGGTGGTACTATGCCTTCCAATCTATAGACTACTTGGAATTCCTGTGAATCCTCCCTTTACTTTGAAGTTTTGGTCATTCTCAAACTATGGCCAAACCTAACCCAACCTCCCATTGTCATTCTAACATTAATAGCATTTCATTTTAGGCCCCTTTACGTTCACTTGGTTCTGGGGCAAACATTTAAAAAAACTGTCCATCACTAAGTTCCAGTATGGAATCACCTTTTGTGATCTGGTGTGGAGTAGCAATATCTTGATCCTTGTTGATGAAATCTTGAATACTCGAGTTTTCCAACTGTCGAAGCTCTTTTTCAACTGACTGAGAATACTGAAGAAGGGCTGTGCCTGATGTCAAAACTTCTCTAATGACAACATCTAGCTGAGCCTTGAAACTTGAGTCCATATCTTCATCCCCCGGTTTACCCATTTTGAGCAATGCATCATTTATTTCTATCAAACGAGATAATCCTGTTTTGTGATACATTGAAATCCACGGATAGATGTACAGTACTCGCTTTTCTATGCACTGTTCATACAGTAGGGTAAGGGGAGTTTATACCAAGCTGATTAACTATATAATCTTTTGCAGGAATAATGCAGTACCCTTCCAATCATTTTTCTTGTGCCACGTCTTGACTCAACTTCTAGTTGCCTCTCCAAACCCTACAGAGAGTAGGGCGTGCTGCAAAAACAAATGTGGTTAGACAACGGGTAGGACCAAAAAATATAACAATACCCCTTAAAAATATAAATAATGCTTCTATTCATGACTTTCTGTTATACAAAATAAATGAATTTGTTGCTGGCAAAATATGTAAACCTATTTAAGAAAAATTGAAATCTTTACAGTGTATATATGGAAAATCATTATAGTACAGTACTGTACTGGGGCAGAATATCAGACATTATGACAAAAGGGAATTGATAATGAGTTACTTTAAAAGATATATAACCCAAGCTTGTTATATGTGGAAATGGTTTGTATTTTCCCCAACTATTATTAATTTTTTTCACAGCGACAATAGATTAAGGGTGTGGCTGGGTTCACTTCTTCAGAGCAAGGTGTACTAGGAATTCCTGTTTTCATCTGTACATGGTATTGGGAGCATTTTAACAACAGCTCAATGAAGTACCAAGTTAGTGTTCACCAAACATAACCTTAAAGAGGCAATGGTTGTTTATGAAAACCTTTGGCCTCCAGGTCCAATATTATCGCTACGGCAGGGAACGTGGTCTAAGTAATTTTGAGTTCATCTTATTTATTACTCTCTTTTCTACGAATAAGCGATTGTAATATTAGTTTTATAATCATTCACAATTATCAACTGGACCAAAAGTAATATTTAGAGGTAACCTACAGTACAGTATATTTTATTAATTTTTTGAAAACGAGACTTGTATTTCAAACTGTAGTTTAAATGTTTTTTTTTTTTTTTTAAAGTATTCTAGATAAGTAATGTAGATCAGGTTAATAACTCTTGGCCTTCTTGTATTAGAAAATCCTCAATGTACAAAATCAATAGGTTCAAAGAAGCTGTTTTTAAGTCAAAATTTATAGATTTGGGCTTAGAGCAGGCTTCACTTAACTCGATGCTTATGATTTTCAGCTGCAAAAGTCAACGAATAATGTTATTTCATATTGAAAATGACCATCTTTCTTACTGCCTTTAATTATTTAATATTTTTCTAGTTCAATATTTCTTTGTAAACTTTAGAATCAATATCCGAGATTTATTATTTCAGATGAATTTATGTTTTTATCTGAATGTTCGTAAGTCCGAGGACCTGTATTTGAACTTAACCTGCTCCTTTTTATTTCCATACTCACCTGATGTTCATATACTTACCCCACTTCCCCTCCTCCAGCCACTGATTCATAGCAACAAGAGGAGGAATAATGTCCATTTAGAGACTGAAAGATACAATATTTCAAACAAATTGGTGGTATAGATCCCAAATATAGTCCTCCTATACAAGTCAAAGACCCAAGCTAATCACTGCACATAGACAGATGTGACTATCCTAGCTTACAAACATATAAGTGGAGTATGGGATGAATGTAGTTTGCTGGAACAGGTGTAAACTTTTTACTTGTCAAATCTATTTTATTTAGGGGGAAAATATAATCAATTGTAGTCTGAAATACTTATTCTTATGGTAAGTTAGGAATAGAACAGTCTAAGGGTGGTCACAGGTGGTGTAGGTACCCCGCCTCACCTTAGGGAAGGAGTTGGCTCCTAGGTTAGGTTAGGTGAGGAACCTTAGGTAGTGTTCTTGTGTTTGTTTCCTTTTCAAAAGGATATTATTCTGTCATAACTTTTTAAAAATTAACATTAAGATAATTTCTTCTGACACTAGACTCTCTCTCTCTCTCTCTCTCTCTCTCTCTCTCTCTCTCTCTCTCTCTCTCTCTCTCTCTCTCTCTCTCTCTCTCTCTCATGCTGAGCATGGTCTTCACAAATACTCTGAAGTTGTGAACTGTGGCAACTGATTTTTGCAACAGTGTCTGCAGATATTATAGGGTAAACCTAGTTTTAAGTGAATCATTGGGTCAATTTACAGTTATTTAGTGATAAATTCAATGATCTAGATGAATTAAAGCAATTCAGATAGCTCAATAATGATAAGTTTAATTACAGCAGTTGAAAATTGATATAATTCTCATACTATTATGTTGGTTGAATATATCACCAAATATTAAGGCTTAGCAATATGTTAATTCCTTCACTACCATTTAGGGTATGGGGAAAATTTTATATATTTTCAACATCCTCTTAAAGTAAGTTTATTGCCATTACTGGACACTTCCACCTTCTCTTGGATGGCATAAAAAAGACAATGCAATAGGTGTTTATGAGCTTATGAAATTCATTGGTTATTATTATCATTATTATTATTATTATTATTATTATTATTATTATTAGCTAAGCTACAATCCTAGTTGGAAAAGCAGGATGCTATAAGCCCAAGGGCTTCAATAGGGGAAAATACCCCAGTGAGGAAAGGAAATAAAGAAATATAGAAAATCTACAAGAGAAGTAATGAACAATTAAAATAAAATATTTTAAGAACATTAACAACTTAAAATAAACTCTGCATTATAAACTATAAAAACTTGAAAACAAGAGGAAGAGATTTAAGATAGAACAGCATAGCCAAGTGTACCCTCAAGCAAAAGAACTCAAACCCAAGACAGTGGAAGACCATGGTACAGAGGCTATGGCACTACCCAAGACTAGAGAACAATGGTTTGATTTTGGAGTGTCCTTTTCTTAGAAGGGCTGGTTACCATAGCTAGAGTCTCTTCGACCCTTACTAAGAGGAAAGTAACCACTGAACAATTACAGTGCAGTAGTTAACCCCTTGGGTGAAGAAGAATTGTTTGGTAATCTCAGTGTTGTCAGGTGTATGAGGACAGAGGAGAGTGTATAAAGAATAGGCCAGACTATTTGGTGTATGTGCAGGCCAATGGAAAATGAGCCATAACCAGAGATAGGGATCCAATGCCATTTATTATATATTAAAAATTGTGTGCCAAATTTGAATGCAGCTGCTTCTAGTCTACTGCAGGACAAAGGCCTCAGGCATGTCCTTATTCATGTCTTGGGTTTGACCATTTCATCACCATGCTGGCCACTGAGGATTGGTGATGGTGGGAGACTTTAAGACTGATTGCTTACAGCAAACCAAACTAGTATGGGTGGTCCTGACTGGTACAGCTTTGCTGATCATGGCATTACACAAACCCTTTCACCATGTTAAGGTATTCCCACTCAGAAAGGGATATATATATATATATATATATATATATATATATATATATATATATATATATATATATATATATATATATATATATACCCCTTGGTAGTAGGTTGGCCAGGACACCAGCCACCCGTTGTGATACTACAACTAGAGTTATTGGATCCTTTGACTGGCCAGACAGTGCTACATTAGATCCCTCTCCCTGGTTACGGCTTATTTTTTCTTTTCCTACATATGCACCAAATAGTCTGGCCTATCCTTTACACATTCTCCCCTTTCTTCGTACACTTAACACTACTTTCCTCTTGGTAAGGGTAGAAGAGACTCTTTAGCTATGGCAAGCAGCTCTTCTAGGAGGACACCCCAAAATCAAACCTTTGTTCTCTTGTCTTGGGTAGTGCCATAGCCTCTGTACTATGTTCTTCCACTGTCTTGGGTTAGAGTTCTCTTGCTTGAGAGTACACTCAGGCACACGATTCTATCTTATCTCTTCCTCTTTTATATTTTTATAATTTATATATGAAAGATCTAGTTTAATGTAACAGTTTTTGAAATATTTAATTTCAATTGTCTATTACTTTTTAATATAGTTTATTTATTTCCTTGTTTCGTTTCCTCACTGGGCTATTTTTCCTATTGGAGCCTTTGGGCTTATAGCAAATTAATATGTATCTGTCCCTGCACAATTTAGCCAAAGGAAATAAGGGTAACATAAGATATATCATTGCCATAATTTGCCCACAAACTGAAATATCTAAACTAGTCTTGTATTTTCCACTATTTGTTTATTTAATGGTTTATCAAATACTTATAAACAATGTACATTTTTATATAGATAAAGTTCAATTTTGATAAACTCATGGTATATATAATTACGAAAAATCGAAATGAAAATAATGTACTAAATCTCAAAAATTTTTGAAAATCAATTGTACATTTTTACATTTTTTTTCACAAAAAGTCACAGAATATATAAAATATATATTCTGTTTTATTCATTATTACTTTTTATGCATTTAAATTAAACTGAATTTTAATTTTACCAAAAAACAAAAAAAAATATCAGCTGGGCAGGATCAGCTGATTGAACGATCATTGCCAAGTTGGAAAAAATTCCTTCGTAATTCTTGCAATTTGAATCCACCCAAAATCGTATTTAAAAACTTTTCAGTAATTTAAATTACGTTAAAATATAATTTTAAATTATTAATAAATGAATGATAATGTAAATAATATGATATTTTTTAATTTTATTAGGATTTTCTTTACGTATATATGCATTTCTTAACATTCGTGTCTGGCCACACTGTCTTCTGTTTACCTTTGACACGTGACTCAAACTTAAAGTCAGATGGCTCACCTGAACTACTATTTCCTCTATTAGTAAGTTATTTTAGGTGTTTTTATTGTATTTTATTATATTTAATTAAAGTTCTAAGTACATGTGAACGGTAAAAAACTGCTTAAACTACACCAGGTCTTATAAATTACAGATTTTACGATAGAATATTGAAATTTCAAAATCTCATGGCCAGACCTTATGACCGGCCGTGTTTAGGGGCTAAATATCTTTATATATTAATAGCTAATTTTTAATATATTAGTTTTATTGTAAGCAGTTACGTTATTTCCTGTGTTATATTGTAGTACGAGTTGTAACAGTAATGGGTTTGTCACATACAATAGCTATTTATATAAGAAAAACTATTTTTTTTTAATCTCGCACAGCAAATTACGTAAGAAAAATCATATTTTCTTAGATTTTTATTTTATATTGTTCTGTTGATGATATTTTCATAAGTATATCCATCTTTTTTTTTTTTAATCACCACCACCCTACACAAACCCCAGGTGAGAATTGGCCTTTGGGGTGGGGGAACCCCAGGTAAGAATCTGTCTTTAGGGGGTGTGTGGCAATATAAACTACCCTTATGTCTATGATAATAACAGCTGATCCCAACATAAGAAAACTAGCAAAGGAATTCCTATTTACGCTAGATTAATGGTGAAATTATAGTTACAGACGGAACAATATTTTGAGCCAAAAAAAAAAGTATTTACGCTGGATTAATGGTGAAATTATAGTTATGGACAGAATATTTTGAGCCGAAAAAAAGTTCTTCCTGTAGTAAATATTTTGCTTTCACTGAATTTGACCTTCATTTCAATAGCAAATAAACTGAAAACCTGTTTGGCCATCTGAGAACCAGGATATTTTTTATGAATCTAATGGCTTTTGCCCTCTATGTGGTCGCTTTCCTTACGGAAAAAGAAAAACAAGCTCCTATGTACTGGCAAGCGGTTTATGATGAGTTGCGCACGTTAACCCCATTTATTATTATTTCTTGGGTAGTCAAGTTTTTAGTTATAGTAAAAATTTCATTTTTTAAGAAAACCAACTTTTTTTTTCTATAAGAAACGCCAGTCTTTTGGTAGAAAATCTTTCTCCGACCGTAACTACCGGTATAATAAAACCGATTGCTTGTTTTATAGTGTCTTGTTGGTAATAGCTTCCTGAATCGATCTATATTTTCAGATTATGCCATGTGAAAATCAGTCTTTAAGGGGATGGCAATGTAAACTACCTTTGTCTTAAGATAATAACAGCTGATCCCAACATAACGATAAAAAATAAAGAAATGCTTTATTTCTGCTAAATGAACGTGGTAAAACCACTGGTGTAGGTATAGAGTGCCTGGGGGGTTGGATTTTTTATATGTTCCCCCTTGGCCTCCAAAACAGGGGAAGAAAGTGTTATTCTTCCTTTCCTCACAGGGCTGTTTTCCTTGTTGGAGCCCCTGGGCTTATAGCATCCTGCTTTTCCAACTAGGGTTGTAGCTTAGCAAGTAATAATAATAATAATATCTCTACAAACTTAATGCCCCAGTCCCCCAAATCTCTAACTACCCCCTAGGGTGAAAAGAACCCTTTGGAAGGACTGCGGCAGAGGTACCTTGCTCGATCACCGTTTTCTCCCTAGCACCATTTTCTATATCTTTAACATATTCCGATATCAAGCACAGTGATATGACGTCACTCGAGGGATTTTTGCACGGCCCGGGCTCGCTTCGCACGCAGACAAGCACAATCTCAGTAATGCTTCCTTCTGGCAAGCAATATGCGGATGCGCATCGCATGCCAGCTGTGTCTGTCACTATTTCTGGGACCATAATATGTACTAGCATTATTAAGCTGACTTAGGATGCTATATAGTTTCAACTTATCATTCTGTGTCTGATGTTTTTGGGTGAAGGGTTACGAACTTTGGTATGATGAATCAACATATTTAGGACACTTACTATCTTTTAGAAGAACACTTGTTTACTTGAAACATAGAAAGTTAGGGAATTATTACAGTAGCGTGTTTAACTTGGTTAGGTTACAACCCTCAACAGTATCAAACATGAGATTTATGACTAAAATGAAAGACGATTTTAACGAAAACCCAATAAAACCTATTTATTAATATATATCTAGAATCTGATAGGGCAAATTTAGGTGAGGCTTGGTCAAATCGTCAGATATGTAGATGGGTCAAGTGTAACGAATGCGTAAACAGGTCTTTGTCTTAATACTTGTCCCTTGAAAGCTCCCACTAGCCAATAGTAATACATTATCATTGGAGCGCTGTGTTTAGTGGGTGGAGTTACAGTATATGTAGGCGAGAATTGTCGCAATGGTCAATGGGTATGAGTCAAGTTAAGTGGAAACAAATGTACAAACTTAACCCTTTTACCCCCTAAGGACGTACTGGTACGTTTCACAAAACACATCCCTTTACCCCCATGGACGTACCGGTACGTCCTTGCAAAAAACTGCTATTTAATTTTTTTTATGCATATTTTTGATAATTTTTTGAGAAACTTCAGGCATTTTCCAAGAGAATGAGACCAACCTGACCTCTCTATGACAAAAATTAAGGCTGTTAGAGCAATTAAAAAATTATATACTGCGAAATGTGCTTGAAAAAAAAATAACCCCTGGGGGTTAAGGGTTGGAAAGTTCCAAATAGCCTGGGGGTAAAAGGGTTAATAAGAGATAGTAATTGTGACACATGAAACATTAACCCCAGGCTATTTGGAAATTTCCAACCCTTAACCCCCAAGGGGTTATTTTTTTCCCAGCAAATTTTGCAGTATGTATTTTTTAAATTGCTCTAACAGCCTTAATTTTTGTCATAGAGAGGTCAGGTTGGTCTCATTCTCTTGGAAAATGCCTGAATTTTTTCAAAAAAATATAAAAAATATGAAAAAAAAAAATTTTATAGCATTTTTTTGCAAGGACGTACCGGTACGTCCATGGGGGTAAAGGGATGAGTTTTGTGGAACGTACCAGTACGTCCTTTGGGGGTAAAAGGGTTAAGAAACAACTTGGAAAACAAACAGACTTACAGTAACTAATATTTTTTCGCATCTTGCAATTGATTAAGGTCTATTCAATTTCTTATTTCTGATCTAGATATTAACCTTTAGCACCGTCGTTCAATTAGTTCATTATGCATTTTGCGTAAGATTTTTTTCTAATTCTGACCATCCTTTACATTCAGATTTCCCCGGACGGTTCCATCCTGTTCGTAATACTGGGCATGCAGTTAATTCTAAAAGTCAGGCCTTCTCCATCATGAGGCTCAATACTACACAGTACTCTAGACGTTTTGTTCCAGCTGTTACCAAGTTGTGGAATGATCTTCCTCATCGGGTAAGTTAAATCTGTTGAACTTCAAAAGTTCAAAGCTGCAGCAAATGTTTTCATGTTGAACAGGCTTGCACAAGTCCATTTATAGTTCATAAATTAAATGTTTGTGTTGTTTATGTTTTTAAAGTATTTAATTTTAATTTTTATTACTTATATCATTTATTTCCTTATATCCTTTCCTCACTGGGCTATTTTTCCCTGTTGGAGCCCTTGGGGTTATAGCACCTTGCTTTTCCAACTAGGGTTGTAGCTTAGCTAGTAATAATGATAATAATAGCAATAATGTGTTTCGAAGAAATGGGTTATTTACCAAAGAAAAACTAACTAGAACGTCGTTTGTGTGTGGAGATAAAAGAAATTTACGTTAATGAGGAAAATAAGTGTCCCTGGTGTCAGATTTTAAACATTGAATTATTTATTTGCAAACGAAGCAAGCCACTGCTAAGCAAAAACCAATTAATGGGCGTAATGTAAATTATAGGCATTTATGAGACCATAATAGTGACCCATGTGATAGGTGTGTGTAACACATCCACATACCACTTGAGAGAAGAGAGGAGCAGTGAATTATGTTTATTTGCGAGCGAAACAACTCACGGCTTAGAAAAATACGAAGTTTTTGTAGTTGGTTAGGACGAACTGGGTCAAGTTAATGTGAGTAAATATTTACGATAGCACAACACTTCTAATGAAGGAAATAGGAAGTGTTACTTTTGTATAGGTACTTTGAAGTGTTCCGATGTAAGTTGGGAGGAACTCCCCTTAAATGGTTTTTGCTTGGACGTGACTACCCTCGCTCTCTAAGCGGAAAGGTAGCGAGAAATAGTTACCGGTACATAGAAAAAGGTACACAAATATAATCCAGGGAAATGCATGAAATATATTGGTGCTATTGTAGCTTGTATCTTACTAGGATATTCAGACTATAGCTTGCATCCGATTAATGATTTAGGTGGGAAAAGGTGAAAAATATATTGGTGTACATTTTTTTTATTTAAAGAGTATTGGGAAAAGGTGAAAAATATATTGGTGTACATTTTTTTTTATTTAAAGAGTATTTCTTTAGGTTGGAAAATGGGAAAACTATATTATAGTGTACTTACTATAGGAAAAACATTTTGTAGTAAGTTAAATAGATTTTCAGGTCTCGAATATGAATCCATCGCTATTATGTTAGTTTGCAAGACTTCCCGGTTCAAGGTACAGTACTTCAATCCCAAAAATGTCTATTTTCAACTTGAGTTTAGAGCTTGGTACTGAACGATACAAGCCTTTATATAACGACGGACAGGGACTCGTGGATAGAACACTGTCTAACCTAAGCTTCCCTACCTAACCTAACCTACAAGGAGTGTCCTCACCTACTTACCTAAAGGGGGGCTAAGACCCCCATGGTAATCCCCTTAGACGGCCTCATTCTTAGCGATAGGATTGAAAATAGGCTACTGAAAACTTACTATATCGTAAGAAATGATCTTGATGTGCATTGGTTTATCATTTATTATTATTATTATTAATATCATCCTTACTTGCTAAGCTACAACCCTAATTGGAAAAGCAGGATGCAATAAGCCCAAGGGCTCCATAAGTTTTTGTAGTTTATATATGAAAGATTTATTTTAATGTTACAGTTTTCAAAATATTTTAATTGTTCATTACTTCCCTCGTAGTCTATCTTCACTGTTGGAGCCCTTGGGCTTATAGCATTCTGCTTTTCCAACTAGGGTTGTAACTTAGCTAATAACAATGATAATAATAAATATAAAATAGTATACGTGGGTGTATCCTCAAGCAAGAAATCTCTAATTTGACATTTGAAGACTGATAGAGAGGCTATGGCATTACCCAAGGTAAAGATTGAAGAACAGTGGTTTGATTTTTTGAGTGTCCTTCACCTAGAAGAGTTGCTTACCATAGCTAAAGAGTCTCTTGTACCCTTGCCCTTAAGGAGAAAGTAGCCACTAAACAATTACAGTGCAGTAGTTAACCCCCTTGAGCAAAGAATAATTGTTTGGTAATCTCCGTGTTGTCAGGTGTATGAGGAGGGAGGAGATTGTGGAAAGAATAAGCCAGACTGTTCGATGTTTGTGTAGGCAGAGGGAAAATGGAGTCGCAAGATTTGCTTTTTCGTAGGAACAAATCGCTACTTTTTAAAAAGTTAACCCAAGTCGTCTTATGTTATTCTTCCTGCCCCAACAACCCCAGAAATCTCAGATTTAAGGTCAAATTGGGAGCTCGGTGGCGTGTCAGGTTGAGTTGGCTAACTACTGCCACCTCTCGATTAAAGGGATCACGTTTATATTGTTAAGAAAATACATTTATCATTTATTTTGGGATGTATTCAGTGCATGAAGGTACACCATTCTGGTATCCTTGTTCGTTAGGCAGTAAAAGTTTTTGCATATAGAGAGTAACTGTCAGACTCTGGCACACTATTCTATCTTGGTTCTCTTCCTCATTGTTATTTTGAAGTTTGTATAGTTTATATATGAAAGATTTATTTTAATGTTTTGTTCTTAAACTACTTCTGTAGTTTTTCCCTATTTTCCTTTTCTTCATATATACAGTACCTATATACTGTATATGTATCTATAATTCTATTTTGTGTAAACACATACACACATTCACACACACACACATATATATATATATATATATATATATATATATATATATATATATATATATATATGTTTATTTATCATTGTAATCTCCTACGCCTATTAACGCAGTCATCTCTATAATGAGTTTTTAAAACAATACTTCTCCATTCATCATCATCATCTACTTCATAGTCCTCAGTCATGTAGGCCTGGGTCTTCCGAAACATTTAGTGCCTTGTGGAGCCCAGTGGAAGGTTTGGTCCACCAATCTCTTGGAGTGCAAAGATCATGCCCAAACCATCTCCATCTACCCCTCACCATGTTCTCATCCACATATGGCACTTGAGTAATCTCTCTTATAGTTTCAGTTTCTAATCCTGTCCTGCCATTTCTTAATATTCTTCAGAGGGCTTTGATGTAAAATTTACAAAATCTGTTGGATATTGTTTCATTGTCATACCACGACTCATGTCCATACAGTAACACCGATCTCGCTAAACTGATATATAACCTGTAATATGTAATTTCAGGTGATGTGATTTCAAAATTTTACTTAATCCTTTAACCCCCAGGCTCTTTGGAAATTTCCAACCCTTAACCCCCAGGGGGTTATTTTTTTTTTCAAGCACATTTTGCAGTATATTTTTTTTAAAATTGCTCTAACAGCCTTAATTTTTGTCATAGAGAGTTCAGGTTGGCCTCATTATCTTGGAAAATGCCTGAATTTTTAAAAAAAAATTATCAAAAATATGAAAAAAAAAATTTTATAGCATTTTTTTTTGCAAGGACGTACCGGTACGTCCATGGGGGTAAAGGGATGAGTTTTGTGAAACGTACCAGTACGTCCTTTGGGGGTAAAAGGGTTAACTTAGCCATTGTCTGATTTGCTATTTTCAATCTTTCTGATATAGTTATCTTTTTCAGGTGAAGTAAGGAATATATTAGTGTGCACCAAGATGGATACTGACAAGTGTAATGGATCAGGGGAAAGGAACTGGAATAAATTTATGAACTCCAAGGTTCTAGCACAGCCTGGCAACCAGTCGATCTGGGGTGACTGGATATTAGGGTCACCCGAAGTCTAAAGAGGGGAAGGACTACCAACCTTATATAACATCAATGAACTTTACCTACTCTTGACATGTAAAAGGTAATACAGTACAGTAGCTATAGATATCGGGTGGAAATAGTCACGGTTATTAGTTATGGTTTCCAGTGAACAACCAGAGGATAAATCTATGATTGGGTTCATGAATTAGAATAATTTTAATAGTTGTATTTTTTAGGCTTTTGTTTGTTTACATAATTAGCTGTGGGATTCAAGTGTTTGCGACTAACGGTATACTGTTAGTAGCATAAAACGGATTTTGAGCGAAGCGAAAAATCTATTTTTCAATATTAAACTTACCCGATAATCATGTAGCTGTCAACTCCGTTGCCCGACAGAATTCTATGGAGGGATACGCCAGCTATCACAATACTAGAAGGGGGTGTACTTACCAGCGCCACCTGTGGCCAGGTACTCAAGTACTTATTGTTGACACCTCCTCAATTATTCCTCTGTCGTGCTTCGGACAAGACGTTCTGGGATACGCTTATGTTCTTGGAGTATTTTCACGACTTTGGTGAAGTATTTCTCTTTGATTTCGGCTGTCGCTTTACTGGAAACTTCTATTTTAGCTTAGTTAGCTTTTGGAATTAATTTGATTAATTTTGGTGACGAAGAGAGTATGAACTCTCGTTCACCTTTCAATGGCCGACCCTTCCCTTAGACGGAAGTGTTGGTGTCTAAGAGAGTATAGACTCTTTTTCTTAATTTTGCTTAACAAAAGTTATAGATTTATTTTATATCTCTCCGCCTCTTATAGGCCTCTTCGATTAACTTCATTTTATTATAAACTTATTAAAATTAATTTTTATATTTGTTTATTTTCGACCTTCCTAATAGTAGGCGGTCTTTTCTTGGTACCGAAGTTAATTATCGTGAGCCCGTCATTTCGGTTTTACCTGTTAACATATTATGCTATTTTAAGGTCTTTGAAAGAATTTCTTTGATAGTCTCGTACTTTTTCAAAGTTGAACTAACGTTTTGTTTGTCTCGGCAGTTGTTGACGTTCAGAACGTTTCAACTTGCACTCTATCGTTACGATAGAGAAAGAACGTTCACGGTTTCACATTGCAGTAAGAGTAACCGTGTCTAGCGTTTTGTTCATTCTTTCTTAACTTAATGGTTTTGATCCTAATAAGGAACTTTTCTTTTTGGGAAATATTTCAGTTTTTTCCTTTAACAATAATATGTTTTAACGATATATATGATTGGGCTCTTCTCTCAGGTTCTAAGTCAAGAGAGAGAGAGAGAGAGATAGAGACGGAGGGAGAAAGAGGATAAACGTTTCCCTCAAGCCTGCCAGGCGTACGAGTAACGTCGTTATCGTTTTGCTCTTATCCCTAGTCTCTTTAGGGGAAGAAACTAAACGTTTCTAGAGTGATCTAGTGTTTAGTCTCTTTCCAGCCACTGAATTTTCTTTCATTAGATTTTTCTGTTACATTGTAATTCTGTTTTCGCAATTACTAACTTTTGAGAAGGATAGAATTGCGTGTTTCAGGTACAAACCACTTAAAGTTTCGAGTTCAGTGAAATAAGTGCAAACAGAAATCAAAGTGATAAGTGATTGATGTCAGTGTTATGCGTGAGGGTACTTTTGTGCGCGCCAGTCGTCCTCCCAGTCCGGGACCTCTTGCAAGCTCCCAAGCCCAGGGGAGAAGCAATGTCGAAGGGCAAAAGGGTTCGGCAGGCCTTGATCGGCGCACAGAAGTATCCTCGGTGGTTGTGGGCGTGTCTTACCGAGACCGTCACTCCCACCCGCAGACGATTGAGCCCTTATTTTGCTCGTCTGCAGAAGAGATTTAGAGGAGAAAATAAAGGCAGAGTAACGCTGGTCTCAGGTCTCTAGACCTCTTAAACGTAAAGTCCAGACCTATGCCAGACGTACGAAGTAAAGTTCAACAACCCGGATGCAGTCATTGGGTTAGCTCTGACTCTCCTCAGTCATCAGTTTGTCGGGCTGAGAGTGCGCCTACACTCCCCCCCGCCTATGCTCGCTCCGCCTGATCGCAGTACCACCTGCCAGGCGTACGATGTTGTGGACTCTACTACAGTCCATGCAGCACAGCTTTCGGACCTGATGCGTGAGTGTCGTGCTGAGAGTTTTGCACCTCCTCCTCCTCCTGCACCGGTGGTGCACCAACCGGCTGCACCCGTTCAGCCTGTGCTGCACCCGCCTGCACTCGCTGCACCCAGTCACAGCACCATCTGCCAGGCGTACGATGTTGTGGACTCTACTACAGTCCATGCAAGCACAGCTTTCGGACCTGTTGCGTGAGTATCGGGCTGAGAGTGTTGCACCTCCACCTGCACCCTTTCAGCCTGTGCTCAACCCGCCTGCACTCGCTGCACCCAGTTGCAGCACCATCTGCCAGGCGTACGATGTTGTGGACTCTACTACAGTCCATGCAAGCACAGCTTTCGGACCTGTTGCGTGAGTGTCGGGCTGAGAGTGTTGCACCTCCACCTGCACCCGTTCAGCCTGTGCTCAACCCGCCTGCACTCGCTGCACCCAGTCGCAGCACCTTCTGCCAGGCGTACGATGTTGAACCTCTTTCCGTGTTCGCTGTTCCCAGTGTTGTTCAGCCTCAGCCTTCTTTAAGGCAACCTTCGGTTTGGGATCAGGAGGATTACTCCACTCTTCCTCCTCCTCCCCTGGCTGCTCCACCGGTGGTGCAACTCTCGGTGGAGGTTCAACCTCTTCCACCTGTGAGTCAGTCTCCTCAGCTGCTGCACCGAGCTCAACCCGTGCACCCTGTTCCTGCGCCTCAGACACCTCTGCTTGCGGGAACTTTACCTTGTTCTGCGCAACCTCGGTCTCTTCACGCTCCACTCATACCACAGGAACAGGAACTTTCTGCACCTTCCACTGTTGTTGTTCCAGCTCGTTCTGACTCTGCTGTTCAGCATACCTTACCTCCATTTTCAAACCATGGCAAAAATATGAATCATGAGTTATGAATGTAAGGTAAACATTATGTTGATTTTTAAACCCCATGCAAGCATGCATAAAGCACTCTAGCACTGGTCATGGAATTTCTAAGAATGTTAAACGCCATGCACACGCTCTGCTTTCCTTACAGCAGGCTCTGCTTACAGCAGGCTCTGCTTACTACATGCTCAGCATTCAAGCATGCTCTGCATTCAGCATGCTCTGCATACAACATGCTCTACATACAGCATGCTCTGCATACAGCATACTCTGCATTCATCATGCTCTGCATACCTTACCGCATGCTTCTCAACATATCTTGGGTTGTTGCCAACTCACTAGACTGTCAAGCAGTTTCATAACGTTGCCTTCTAGTCTGCTGCTTTTGCACCAGTGAACCCTCACTCAGAGAACTTAGCTTTTCTAGGATAAGGTCCCTGTAGATGAGAAAGTTCTTTTCTCCCTCCTTCTGATATTCCCTTGAGGACTCTGTCATTTGGAGGGAGCCTTTAGCTGCATAACCTCTTATGGACTTTTATTTAAGCATAACATGCTTACAGGGAAAGTAATGGTTCCACTTCAGCCGCTAATCCCGTCTGTTACCACACCTGCTCCCATAGACCTTGAGCTGTGTTGCATGACATGCAGTCCAAGCTTAGTCCTTGTTAGAGGATTTTTTGTTTACGGAGTCAATGTGTCACGGGGAAGACGTTCAACAACCAACAGAAGGGACTTGTTGTGACGCAGTGCGGCAACCTCAGCAACCCGTTAAGGAGTTGTCTGTACGACCCAGATAGTCTAGACAGATTCGGGTTGTCACTGTACTTCCTCGCTTGCCCATGATTGACAGTTTACAGACTGTGCAGCAGTATCATGATCTTGTGTCCGGCTCCGTCAGACGACTGGCTTTTAAGAGCTCCCACAAGTCGTCGCTGTCTGGAGATTTTCAAATGGACTATGGATCTGACCAAGGAACTGGGCCTCCTGGTCAATTTTGAGGAGTCTCAGCTCGTTCCATCCCAGACCATTGTTTCCTTGGGTATGGATCTTCAGAGTCGAGCTTTTCGGACTTGTCCGTCGGCCCCAAGGATCTTCCAAGCCCTAGAATGCATCCAGAGCATGCTGAGAAGGAACCGATGCTTAGTCAGGCAGGGGATGAGTCTAACAGGGACACTTTCATCGCTGGCCCTGTTCATCGAGTTAGGGAGACTCCACCTCCGCCCCCTTCAGTATCATCTAGCTGCTCACTGGATAAAGGACATGACGCTAGAGACGGTCTCAGTTCCTGTTTCCGAAGAGATGAGGTCTACTCTAACGTGGTGGAAGAACAGCATTCTTCTCAAGGAAGGTCTACCTTTGGCTGTTCAGACCCCCGACCACCGTCTCTTCTCGGACGCATCGGACACGGGCTGGGGTGCGACACTGGACGGACAGGAATGCTCGGGAACTTGGAATCAGGAGCAAAGGACACTTCACATCTATTGCAAGGAGTTGTTGGCAGTTCATCTGGCCTTGATAAACTTCAAGTCCCTCCAGCTTAACAAGGTGGTGGAGGTGAACTCCGACTACACCACAGCCCTGGCTTACATCTCCAAGCAGAGAGGGACTCATTCGAGGAAGTTGTTCAAGTTCGCAAGGGACCTCCTCATTTGGTCAAAGATCGAAAGCTCACGCTGGTAACGAGGCTCATTCAGGGCGATATGAATGTCATGGCAGATCGCCTCAGCCGTAAGGGTCAGGCCTTCCCCACAGAGTGGACCCTTCACAAGAATGTTTGCAGCAGACTTTGGGCCCTGTGGGGTCAGCCAACCATAGTTCTATTCGCTACCTCGATGACCAAGAAGCTCCTCTTGTATTGTTCTCCGATTCCAGACCCAGCAGCAGTTCGCGTGGATGCCTTTCTGCTGGATTGGTCCCATCTCAACCTGTATGCATTCCCGCCGTTCAAGATTGTCAACAGGGTACTTCAGAAGTTCGCCTCTCACAAAGGGACACGGTTGACGTTGGTTGCTCCCCTCTGACCCGCGAGAGAAGGGTTCACCGAGGTACTGCAATGGCTGGTCGACGTTCCCAGGACTCTTCCTCCTAGAGTGGACCTTCTGCGTCAACCTCACGTAAAGAAGGTACACCCAAACCTCCACGCTCTTCGTCTGACTGCCTTCAGACTATCGAAAGTCTCTCAAGAACTAGAGGCTTTTCGAAGGAGGCAGCCAGAACGATTGCCAGAGCAAGGACGACATCCACTCTCAGAGTCTATCAGTCTTAATGGGAAGTCTTCCGAAGCTGGTGCAAGGCCAATGCAGTTTTCCTCAACCAGTACCACTGTAACCCAGATTGCTGACTTCCTGTTACATCTAAGGAACGTAAAATCCCTATCAGCTCCTACGATCAAGGGTTACAGAAGTATGTTGGCAGCGGTTTTCCGCCACAGAGGCTTGGATCTTTCCTCCAACAAAGATCTACAGGACCTCCTTAGGTCTTTTGAGACCTCAAAGGAACGTCGGTTGTCCACTCCAGGCTGGAATCTAGACGTGGTCCTAAGGTTCCTAATGTCATCAGGATTTGAACCGTTCCAATCAGCCTCTTTTAAGGACCTCACATTAGAAACTCTTTTCCTCGTGTGCTTAGCAACAGGTAAAAGAGTAAGTGAGATCCACGCCTTCAGCAGGAACATAGGTTTCACATCTGAAACGGCTACATGTTCCTTGCGGCTCGGTTTTTTTGACTAAAACGAGCTTCCTTCCCGTCCTTACCCTAAGTCGTTCGAGATCCCAAGCCTGTCCAACATGGTGGGGAACGAACTAGAGAGAGTACTTTGCCCTGTTAGAGCTCTTAAGTACTATCTAAGAAGGTCAAAACCATTACGAGGACAATCAGAAGCCTTATGGTGTGCTATCAAGAAGCCTTCTCTACCAATGTCTAAGAACTCAGTTTCTTTCTACATCAGGCTTCTGATTAGAGAAGCAAATTCTCATCTGAAGGAAGAAGACCTTGCTTTGCTGAAGGTAAGGACACATGAAGTGAGAGCTGTGGCTACTTCAGTGGCCTTCAAACAAAACCGTTCTCTGCAGAGTGTTATGGATGCAACCTATTGGAGAAGCAAGTCAGTGTTCGCATCATTCTATCTCAAAGATGTCCAGTCTCTTTACGAGTACTGCTACACCCTGGGTCCATTCGTAGCAACGAATGCAGTAGTAGGCGAGGGCTCAGCCACTACATTCCCATAATTCCATAACTTTTTAACCTTTCTCTTGAATACTTTTTATGGGTTGTTCGGTCGGCTAAGAAGCCTTCCACATCCTTGTTGATTTGGCGGGTGGTCAATTCTTTCTTGAGAAGCGCCGAGGTTAAAGGTTGTGATGAGGTCCTTTAGTATGGGTTGCAGCCCTGTATACTTTAGCACCTTTGGGTTGATTCAGCCTCCAAGAGGAACGCTGCGCTCAGTAAGGAAGACGAACTTAAAAAAGAGACAGAGTAACGGTTCAATTCGACTTCCTTACCAGGTACTTATTATTTCATTGTTATTTGAGATAACTGTTATATGAAATATGGGATACTTAGCTATCCTTTAATCTTGTACACTGGTTTTCACCCACCCCCCTGGGTGTGAATCAGCTACATGATTATCGGGTAAGTTTAATATTGAAAAATGTTATTTTCATTAGTAAAATAAATTTTTGAATATACTTACCCGATAATCATGATTTAATTGACCCTCCCTTCCTCCCCATAGAGAACCAGTGGGACCGAGGAATAATTGAGGAGGTGTCAACAAGAAGTACTTGAGTACCTGGCCACAGGTGGCGCTGGTAAGTACACCCCCTTCTAGTATTGTGATAGCTGGCGTATCCCTCCATAGAATTCTGTCGGGCAACGGAGTTGACAGCTACATGATTATCGGGTAAGTATATTCAAAAATTTATTTTACTAATGAAAATAACATTTTTGGGTTAGGTAGCCATGTTGTCCTGATGGACGTTCCTTCATAGTAGCTTCCTAGGTTATATTTAACCACAGTGATATATCCCCAGAGAATTTTACCTTAAGGTATCCAGAATTCTAACGCCTGGCGCGAATATCCCTGGCTTTCGCCTTGAGGGATATCGCATAATATCAGAGGACGTATTCTTGACACGCCACATAGCTATCTACACCCCTAATAGCATTTACGCTTCGAGAGGGGAAAGTGGCAAGAATTGTAGGAGGGCTGTTATTAACCCTTTTACCCCCGGGCTATTTGGAAATTTCCAACCCTTAACCCCCAAGGGTTATATTTTTTCAAACACATTTTGCAGTATATTTCTTTCAAATTGCTCTAACCGCCTTAATTTTTGTCATAGAGAGGTCAGGTTGGTCTCATTCTCTTGGAAAATGCCTGAAGTTTCTCAAAAAATTATCAAAAATATGCAAAAAAAAATTTAAATAGCATTTTTTTGCAAGGACGTATCGGTACGTCCATGGGGGTAAAGGGATGAGTTTTGTGAAACGTACCAGTACGTCCTTTGGGGGTAAAAGGGTTAAGGCAACGCTCCTACTCGTACTGTTGTTGAGCGCCAGTATGACGTCACGTCCCGGCGCCATCTTGTCATTCTTTCTCTCGTAGTGATACAAACTCGGTGTTTTCCCAGTGATTTCTCGCTATTTTGGATTACTTTATCAGCTATGATGCTTTCTCCACCTTCATCTGCCTCTGGAAAGTTGAGTATTATCTTTAATTTGTATAAATGTAAGCTCTTGCCAGTTTTTTCATCGATTCAAGACTTAATTAACGCAACATGAGCTGTTGCCTAACCGGATGGCGTCATGGACGCGGTCGTTCGATATGCATGTGTCATTAGTCAGCCAGAACGACCTTCCCAGTATATATTCGCTTTAATAGATATAGCATTTTTAGCTAGGAAATTTTATATTATGCCGATGGTACCGTGGTTTCGGCGATTTAGTTACCGATCCTCACTCATGCTAGGCTTCCTAGCCTAGGCACCTAGCCTTACTCTCATGCATGATATAGTGTGATAATTTATTGAAGCTTTAGGCAATATTTTATACATATAAGATATTACTGCATAAATTTTCCTCTTCCAAGATAGTATACGAGAGTTTCGGTAGTCGATTCTCACCGCGCCTAGGCTACTAGCCTAGGGGCTTTAGTATACTTTCTTACAAAAGTTTAAAATGAATACACGAGGATCCCACTGTCGACAGTAAAAAGGAAATAATTTGCTGTAACAAAGCCATTGCATCATATTGATAAAAGTGCTTTGATAATAACCTGGATTGAACAGTTTTATATTGAGGACACTGAGCATCTAAGCTGGTCACATTGGTAGACATTTTAGGCTGGTACTTCTATTGTTTTAGCTCAATTTTATTACTTTTATCTTTGATCATCAACTCTATCCATTGGCATCTTCATCCATTACAAGTTATCTATAAAATTGATTGTCGTTTTGGCTTGTGCATAGGACTATTGAATAGTATTAAAGGTTTAAAGGCTGCTCATGAAGGGCAGAGGCAAGGGACAGTGACATTGCCCTAACGAGCAGAACAATGCCCTAGAGATTAACCATATATACATATGATCAGTGCCAAAGACCCCCTCTCCACCCAAGCTAGGACCAATAGCTGCTGACGACTCGGCAGATAGTCCTATAGGCTCTCCCAAACCCCTCATCCTTAGCCCACAAGGATGGTGAGCTTGCAGCGACCGAAGGAACCAAAGAGTTTGAGCTGGAGTCGAACTCCTATCTGGCGTTCACCAGTCAGGGACGTTACCACCTCTGCCAACACTATGTGCTATTTAGAAATTAAGACAGTTTTGATAAAAGTAAAAAAGGAGATAGAAATGTTAAATTATAATGGGATTGAAGTTATTTTTCTTACCAGGTGTCATTGCTTGTGATTTTTCTATTGTCTTTTCGGGCAAGGAAAAATTATTCAAGTATAGGGAAAAATTAATAATCCAGTAATAGGTTGGCTAGGGCACCAGCCACTCGTTGAGATACTACCGCTAGAGAGCTATGAGGTAATTTGACTGACTAGACAATACTATATTAGTTCCTTCTCCCTGGTTACGGTTCATTTTCCCTTTGCCTACACACCGGTTAGTCTAGCCTATATTTCTTTACGTATTCTCCTGTGCTCGTACACCTGATAACACTGAGATTATGAAATTCTTCTTCACCCAAGGGGTTAACTACTGCACTGTAATTATTCAGTGGCTACTTTCCTCTTGGTAAGGGTAAAAGAGACTCTTTTGCTATGGTAAGCAGCTCTTCTAGGAGAAGGACACTCCAAAATCAAACTATTGTTCTCTAGTCTTGGGTAGTGCCATAGCCTCTGTACCATGGTCTTCCACTCTCTTGGGGTAGAGTTCTCTTGCTTGATGGTACAGTGGACCACATTATTCTATCTTAATTCTCTTCCTCTTGTTTTGTTCAGTTTTTATTGTTTATATAGAAAATATTTATTTTAATGTTGTTACTGTTCGTAAAATATTGCATTTTTCCTTGTTTCCTTTCCTCAATGGCTTTTTTCCCTCTTGGTGCTCCTGGGCTTATAGCATCCTGCTATCTTTTCTAGGGTTGTAGCTTAGCAAGTAAAAATATGTTAGAGTACATTGAGGCACCCTAGGGAAATCAAGTGTGACGAAACAATATGTAAACATATGTGCATATCAAGAGCAGCATTTTATGAGATGAATCCTCTGTTTCTTTAAGATGCTTTAGAGCCATTTATGGAAAGTGTACCGTAACAAAGGCAATTTTGAGGTCTAATTTTATTTTTTCCAAACAAGAGCCTGTGCTACTTATCTATTAGCTGCTTCATTCTGTTCATTATTTTTGATTGAATACAATTAGCATCCATAATTTTCACCAGGCTTCCCTTACTGGTTATACAGTATCTGCGATCCTTCCGGTTAGTTGTCTTGGCACAAAATCATTGTTTTCGGTCTTTGTTACTATTGTAAATACGCAAATTGTACTTTGACCTCTGAAATATTGGGTAGAATTTCCATCCTGCTCACCCTTCATAAACTTGATCCAAAGCTCGTAAAGCAGTGGTGTTTATATGTGAAGCATTTAACCCTTTTACCCCCAAAGGACGTACTGGTACGTTTCACAAAAGCCATCCCTTTACCCCCATGGAAGTACCGGTACGTCCTTGCAAAAAAAATGCTATAAAATTTTTTTTTTTCATATTTTTTATAATTTTTTGAAAAAATTCAGGCATTTCCCAAGAGAATGAGACCAACCTGACCTCTCTATGACAAAAATTAAGGCTGTGAGAGCAATTTTTAAAAAATATACTGAAAAATGTGCTGTTAAAAAAATAACCCCCTTGTCGTTAAGGGTTGGAAATTTCCAAATAGCCTGGGGGTTAAAGGGTTAATTACTAAGTGCTTCTCCGAGTAAGTGGCTTGTAACACTTTCTCAAATAAAGATGGTTGACGGTACAATTTGTATGTTTCAAATATTTTCTCTGGTCATAAATCAAGAAGGTTTTTTGAATGATAAAGGATAGAGAAGTAGGAAATTTTATCGACATATATAGGAAAAAATATTTGTACATACATACATACATATACCAAGGCACCTCACCCAACTTTGGGGGGTAGCCGACATCAACAATGAAACAAAAACAAAAAGGGGACCTCTACTCTCTACGCTCCTCCAGCCTAACAAGGGACTCAACTGAGTTCAGCTGGTACTGCTAGGGTGCCACAGCCCACCCTCCCACATTATCCACGACAGATGAATATTTGTAAATTAATGAATATATAAAATGTAGACATCATCAATTTTGTCATTCGTAAACGTCCGTTACTGTCTGGATCACATTCTATCTGACTTGTCGTTTTTTTATTACTGCTGTAAATAGTAGTGGAATTTTAAGATGTACGTTGGAAAGTATAGAAATAATATATTGTATGATGATTGAATTGGCTTTGTACTTACCTTTGTATTAACTTTACAGGCTGATAGATTAAGGAGTCGAAACAAAGTTTGAACGTCGTCCATGGTGAGTGTTCCGCTTTTATGTTTTCCTTCTGCATTTGCTTCCTTTATACTTTGCTTTCATGTTTTCTTCTATAAGGTCTAAAATTTGAGAGGTTAATGTCATGGAATGAGAGAAAACTTTAAATTATTTAAATTTTGCCATGGCCAATGTTTCTGCAGTACAGAGTGCAGGCCTTGTTTAGTAATTTTTCTGTGACGTCATCTAAAGGAAGTCTGACAATTTCTATTTCTTCCATATAACTCTACTCATCCTTACTGTCATCTCAACGTAGCTTAAACTAACCTAACTTAACAGTCCAGTGTCCGTCCAATGTAACGTAAATAATGCTTTTGTCTTATACTTCCACATATGCTTTTGTACAATTGGGGCATCTTAAACTACCGCCTCAATAAAAATCAAGTAGTCCAATGCACGTTATGACACCATCTGTATAGTCTGCCCCCATAATTATTATTATTATTACTAGCAATAGCTAAGCTACAACCTCTTTTTTGAAGAGCAGGGCAGTATAAGTCCAAAAGTTTCACTGAACAATTCAAACACTTGAAGAACAGTAACAAAAAAAAAAATGATTGATTCTGAGCAAAATTAGTCAATAGTCATTTTAGGAACAGAATGAATATTTCCACTGGTGGTGACATGCAGGCTACTCCACCTGCAACCAGGGGTTGGTCTTAGTGTGTTTCTGTATCCAGAATGATTTCCAGAAGTCGTATGTATAACAAATTTGTTTCCAAAATTGCATGAACTTAGAGCTTAGCCACTGGGCTTTGTGTATTTTGGGTATCTAAACCCTCAGACTCTATATACAGTGCCATCCATTGCACATCTTGTTATACGATACCCCATAAGTAACAACAACTACCCCTAGGTAATTTTTTGTGTGTATTTTTTCCTTTGTTGTTTTTCAGTCGTAATCTTTTTGTTGGACATACAGTGAATTTTAGTCCTCTCGTTTCTCTTCTACCTCTTCAACATTACATCCTTTTTCTCAGACTCAGCCTCCATACTCTACTTCCATAGATAATAGGGTGTTCACCATTTTGTCCATCATCAATTACGGGATGTTTGATGTCGAACGGCCGTGGCCCTCTGCACAAAACTTCTCCATTCATTCTGGTCTTGAGCCTTCCTTTCCAACTCCACCATCGTTAGCCCGCACTTCTCCTTGATATTGTCACTCAATCTAGTTTTAGGCCTTCCTCTCGTTCTTGTACCATAGACTGATCCAATTAGTAGTGTTCTTTCCTGAGTATTGTGTTTCCGAACCTGGTGTCCAATAAAAGTTAGTTTTCTTTCATCCAAAATGTCAAGTAATCTTTTTTCGATATTGATCTTTTGTAGAACTTCCACATTAGTCTTTTTCTCAATCCAGCTTATCCTAAGGACTCTTCTGTAACACCATAGTTCAAAACTTTCTAATCTTTTCCGATCTGTAGCTTTTAAAACCCATCATTCTGAGCCGTATGATGCGATGGGGAAAACTAGTGATTTGAGAAGCCGCTTCTTTGTGTTTAGAGTGATATGCCATATAGACTAATTATGCCGCATAGGCTACCTGGCTCAACATGAAATTTGACTAACAAACACTTCAGTTATGCCAGCACTTTAAATACACTATCCATTCTGTCTAGAACTGTTCTCTCAAACCAAGCTGTAAAGGAAGATGGATTTTTTGGAAACAGGCTACTAAATCATGAAATATTTTCATTAAAAATAATAGCTATATTCCTCTCTAAATATGCCTTGCAATTATTCTCAACCACCCATTCATGCTCTAGTACAGAATCTACTTCTAGTTGTTCTTTCATACAGTCTTACTCATGTCATATTCTTTTTGCTCAAAATCTGACCTTTTATTGATCTATTTGTTCCTCTGCTGTAAATTTGGCTTGTCATTCGCAGCCACTTATACTTACTCTGACACAAATCACTGAGGTCATTTACTTTGTGTTAGTTTTATCACCTTTTATCCATTTCTCCTAATATTACCATCATCCGTTCCTGACATTCCTTTTTTCATTAATATAAGTCTCCTATACATGGGCGTTACACAACTAGCAATGCCGCAGTTTGCATAATCATACATACATATACCAAGGCACTTCCCCCAATTTTGGGGGGTAGCCGACATCAACAAAGAAACAAAAACAAAAAAGGGGACCTCTACTCTCTACGTTCCTCCCAGCCTAACAAGGGACTCACCGAGTTCAGCTGGTACTGCTAGGGTGTCACAGCCCACCCTCCCACATGTTTTGTATTATTGTACATCCTAGCAGAATGGATCTGCTGACGACAATTTCAACACCCCTCCTAACTAAATCCACATGCTATTGCTTTATGGCCAAACTTTTTACACTGGTGGTGTTTAACTTGCTTTGCTGTGCTAATTCACACTATGATCTTTCTCTTTGCACCCTAAATGCATATCTGCCTTCATTCATGTTATGACCCATTCTGTTTCATCTAAAACCCTTTTTGAATTTGACTTTCATTCATTCATTCTTTTATCCTTTTCATGACTTGCAATCTGCTGTGTCTTCAGTCTTCCATTCCTGGTATATATAACCTTGTCTAGTTCTCTCTCACTTTCATTCCCGTAATATTTATCCAGAAACTTTGCCATAACATTCACCGAATTACACGTTAATGAATCTGTACAATACTGTAAGTCATTTACTCTTGGATACTTTTCTCTGCTTTCTCTCCCACATACACTCTACATTATAACTCATGATCTTCCATTAGTTCCTATACTTCATTTTCAAATGGGTAAACTCTCACACATATGAAATATTTAAATTCTCGTCCCTTACATCCTCATTCCCTGTCTCCAGTCTATGCCATATACATCTCCAATCATTTTCCCCCTTCCTTCTACAAACTCTCCCTTATATCTTATTCTCGTATCTCTTTATTCTTCTCGCCTGATCACTCGACCTTTCTCACTCGCACTCATAATAGTCTTTTAAAAAATGGCGTGCTTCCCATACAAAATTAACAAAAGAAACTGTATAATCTTTGCTTATTGCATCTCCACATATCTCATTCCTTTCAGCCAATACTTTGATATTATTAAAAAGGCCCTGAAGTTTGTTGACAACCCCATTAACAACAGATGTAAAGTAGAGAAAGCCATAAGCTATTGCTTCTGTTAACATTATTTTTGTACATTGTTACTCTTGACTCTCCCATCTTCTCTGCGTTCTTATTTCGACTCGTATCCATTGATGAGTACTCTCTCATATTTGCTTTTACATAGTACTTTTCTCACAGCCTTGCACTTTGACACAATTTTTCTTGTACTCCTATTCACATTCCAGGACGCTGTTGCAAGAGTTGTCTTACTTCTTTCTCTGCACCTTCAATTCTTCACATTTTCTTAATGTGTGCTCTCCTTTCTTTCATTATTTCCATCTTTTTTTTTTTTTTGCACCTTCAGTTCTAAACATTTTCTTAATGTATGCTATCCTTGCTTTCATTGTTTCTTTTTCTTTTTCTGCACCTTGAATTCTAAACATTTTCTTAATGTATGCTATCCTTTCTTTCATTATTTCTTTTTCATTTTCTGCACCTTCAATTTTTCACATTTTCTTAATGTATGCACTTCTTTCTTTCATTATTTGTCTTTTTCTGCACCTTGAATTTTAAACATTTTCTTAATGTGTGCTATCCTTTCTTTTATTATTTCTGTCTTTTTATGCACCTTCAATTCTAAACATTTTCTTAATAATGTATGCTATCCTTGCTTTCATTGTTTCTTTTTCTTTTTCTGCCCCCGCAATTCTAAACATTTTCTTAATGTATGCTATCCTTTCTTTCATTATTTCCATTCAGGTTTTCAGGGAACCCCTTCTGTTTTTTATCCCTTTCACTAACCTCCTCGGTACTCGTTTTCCTTCCTAAATATTTCATCGTTATTTTCTCTCCTCCATAGTTCATTTCTCAAAGCCTTCAATTCATCTTCCATGCCACACTTCCAAACCGTAAAGTCTAAGCTCACTCACACTATCCTTTCTGGACCCAGTTGAGTTGGAGCCCAATGAGTAATGCCCACGTTAGGTCTGATATATTATATTTATAATTATTATTTCTTGCCAAGCTACAACCCTAGTTGGAAAATCAGGATGCTATAAGCCCAGGTGCTCCAACATGGAAAATAGCAGGATTGGTATTCATAGGGATCAAAAGTAATCATACATTTACTTATTTTTTTTTCTTTAATTTATTTTCCTGGTTGCCCATTTATATAGTCACTTTCATACACACTTTTACCATCAATGATAATTTTGAAATTGACTCGCATACAGTATTATCTTTTTAACCCTTTTACCCCCAAAGGACGTACTGGTACGTTTCACAAAACTCATCCCTTTACCCCCATGGACGTACCGGTACGTCCTTGCAAAAAAATGCTATTTAAATTTTTTTTTGCATATTTTTAATAATTTTTTGAGAAACTTCAGGCATTTTCCAAGAGAATGAGACCAACCTGACCTCTCTATAACGAAAATTAAGGCTGTTAGAGTAATTTTGAAAAAATATACTGCAAAATGTGCTTGGAAAAAAAAATAAAACCCTGGGGGTTAAGGGTTGGAAAGTTCCAAATTGCCTGGGGGTAAAAGGGTTAGAACATATTAACCTCCACTTTTCATAGTAAAAGTACTGTCTTGGTAAAAAAACTTATCTACATTTTTAACTTAACAAATCTACTTAATGTATACAATATTTAATCTAATGAACTCAAAATAAATTCTTTATTCCTCGACTTTTAAATAAATTTGACATGCTTTTCGCTTTTAGATTTAGCTATACTGTACATTTGTCTCCACTCTTACTCACTTAGTCTACACACATTGGTAAATCTCTTACTGTAATATAGCATTTGAAACTGTCCAAATATATATTGCACTTACCACGTCAGCATGAAGACATATTTGCTCTAGAGGCCACTTTAAGGCCACTTTACTCGAGACCGCAACATCCTTCTCAAGAGTCGCTTCTATAAATATTATCGGTCATGCTAACCTTTTCAAACCATGCAAATATTTATTTGAATATTGTTACTATTCCTAAAATATTTTAATTTTCCTTATTTCCTTTCCTTACTGGGCTATTTTCCCTGTTGGGGCCCCTGGGCTTATAGCATCCTGCTTTTCCAACTAGGGTTGTAGCTTAGCATTTAATAATAATAATAATAATAACTTCTATTCTCCACTCCTCATTCAACTAATAGAATACTTGTATGTATTGACCCAGAATAAATTGTGAAACAGCATAGATACAGGACATAACCTCCATTATTTATTCAGTTTCAGTTGTTCGTAAATCTCTACACCAAGCTATATTCCTAGGCAATTTCTAAAGATTTTTTCATTTTCTTGAATATTTTTTAAACAATTTCCTGTTTTGTAATAGCCATTTGTTTCTTATCTTTATTCTTGATTGCCTTTCTCGTATAATGTGCCTACAGCTAGTCTTCTGTAGTGAACAAAACCTCGTAGTAACGGGGGATTTTGAGGAGGGAGAAGTCTAATTGGAAAGGGACCTCTGGTAGTGGTATCACTCGCCCCAGTTTTAATACCGGCACCCTTTAGGGGTGAGCGAGCTGGATATATTCCTGGTATTCCATGCAACTTTTTTCTCTGGTATATTTAGCAGTATTTATACCTTTGAAATGGTGCTTTAAGGAGGATTTCACAGAGCGACACAGGTTGTGCCCAGAAATAGATTTTTCCTTCGTCAAAATCCCTTTTTTATTCATTGTAGCTTTTATATTTTTTAGTTTTCATGTTCATCCCACTTCATATTTTCTAAATCTCTTCCTACCCTCGTATACCAATGAAAAGTTCCTACTATACCCAGAAATTCATGGTGAAGTTAGACAAAATACCCATTTATTTCACCTTATTTCTTGAACTCTAAACCTTCAATTAATCCATTTTCACCTTTATTTTACACAAGTACTCATTCACACACAGGCACTTTCGTACACTTAGTTTTACCTTAAATAATGATCTTTATACTTAACTTCATAAAAATTTTATACTAAGTATTACCACTGTTTTGCAGATGATAATAGTATTGTTTTAAAAAACTACTTAATACTTACCTGTCGTGAGGCTATCAATCAAAGCTGCGTTCCAACTTATACTACAGTATTATCTTTTATATTGTCATCTCTATCACTACATTACATGTAAAACCATTTTCATCTTTTGAGTACAGTACTGTATGTATTCTTTTCGAGTATAGGACGCATCTCTTCAAACACTTTTTTATACCCAGGTCTACCAAACTTCATTTTTAATCAATTCCTGATATTCCCTTTTTATATCTTATCCCTTTTACCCCCAGGCTCTTTGGAAATTTCCAACCCTTAACCCCCAAGGGGTTATTTTTTCCCCAGCACATTTTGCAGTAAATTTTTTTTTTTTTAAATTGCTCTAACAGCCTTAATTTTTGTCATAGAGAGGTCAGGTTGGTCTCATTCTCTTGGAAAATATCTGAATTTTTCTCAAAAAATTATCAAAAATATGAAAAAAAAATTTTATAGCATTTTTTTGAAAGGACGTACCGGTACGTCCATGGGGGTAAAGGGATGAGTTTTGTGAAACGTACCAGTACGTCCTTTGGGGGTAAAAGGGTTAACTATATACACACACACTCCGCATGGCCTTCCATTCCACAACCTGTACATGGGCTTCTTAAAGCCTAACCTATTTTAGAAAAATGATTCTTTGGGCCATGATAATCATACATACATACATACATATACCAAGTCATTTCCCCCAATTTTGGGGGGTAGCCGACATCAACAAAGAAACAAAAACAAAAAGGGGACCTCTACTCTCGTGTCCCTTGTTAGGCTGGGAGGAACGTAGAGAGTAGAGGTCCCCTTTTTGTTTTTGTTTCTTTGTTGATGTCGGCTACCCCCAAAAATTGGGGGAAGTGCCTTGGTATATGTATGTATATATGTATGATTACAGCACTCCACATACTTGCTATGGGATCTAATCCAGTATTCTTGAAACATTTACCGTAATCTGACTTCTGTAACAATCTTTCACACGCTGATCTACTTTGCCAGAGCCAAAAACAGATACCCATTGACCACCTAGTTATTCTTCATACCCATGTTGTTCTTGAAATACCCTTCAATCTGCCTTTTCTTCTTATATTCCTCTTAGACTTTGCAGTCACATCTCTTCACTCTGGTGTTGCCAGCATGTACTCATGTGCAATATATTTTCATTCTCTTACACTTTCATCCTCATACTGCTCATCAAATGTCTTATCCACAACATTAGGCTGCTGGTTTTCAAGTCTGTTTCCAAATGACTTAAGGACATTTTGTTTTGAAGTCTTTATTCAAAAGGAGCAATTTCTGTCTGGACAGATGAATAGGTGTTAGAAGAGGTAGAGCATTTCTGTTACACTGAAGTCAGAAGTCAAGTTGAGAGGCATTAACAAGGAGAAAGTCTCCCCCAAAGTCCTCTTATATAATGTTGTATTAACCCTTTTGCCCCCAAAGGACGTACTGGTGCGTTTCACAAAACTCATCCCTTTACCCCCATGGACGTACCGGTACGTCCTTGCAAAAAAATGCTATAAAAAATTTTTTTTCATATTTTAAAATTTTTTTTTGAGAAAATTCAGGCATTTTCCAAGAGAAAGAGACCAACCTGACCTCTCTATAACGAAAATTAATGCTGTTAGAGCAATTTGAAAAAAATATACTGCAAAATGTTCGTGAAAAAAAATAACCCTTGGGGGTTAAGGGTTGGAAAGTTCCAAAAGGCCTGGGGGTGAAAGGGTTAATAAAAAAGGGAAAGCCTTATGCAATATGGCCTAGGGACATTGGCTGCACAGTCAAGAAAAATGGAACACTGATAACGGTGGTGGTACAGTTTGGTTTGGGTTGCTAATGTGGCAATGTAACTGTTAGGTCCTAACAGAGAGGAGAGATGCATGTGATAGTTTATTCAACAAGACAGTGAGCTAATATACAGATAGTTGAGAACAAAAATGACAAAACTCAAACCAAACAAGACGTTTGATAGCAAACTTGAACAGGTTTACATTATTAGAGCAGGGGAGACCGAGAGAAAAAAACTTAACTTTAGTGTACGATCATGTATGAAGCACATGCTGTACACACCATGTTCTTGTATGCCTGTTTTTTATAAGAATTGGATATGCAGACTTTGATGATCTATTGTATGATGTATGATGTACTTTTATCACAGTGTGTGCGTAACTTCAAAGTTGGTGTATAATTATACATACAGTACTTATATCTTTTACTAGATGTTGGCTTAGGCTGTCACGTTCATTCATCACCACAGTTCATACATTTTCATATGTTCATATCTATCATGGGGGTAATTATGAACATACAATTGTGCCCTTCACATATACTACCTGCACATCTTGGTGTTAAATATAATAGTTGACCCATAGCAAACCATAGCGCCACCCCTAACAAAATGCGTTCTATTTTCCTCAATACGGCAGCCTGTGTTTCTGCATTACAGAGTAGTATAGGCCGTATTGCATATGGTTTTCCTTTCTCATCTATTTGGACATTATATAATAAGATCTTCGGTGCAGACAATTTTTTTTTATGATGCTGCTACTTTTCTGTAAGGCCCTCTTGCTTCCTGCTTTGAATTCCACTGTAACAGAAATACCTTTCCTAAGACCTGTGCTTCTGTCCCAGCAGGTTAATTTACTTGATCATTTGCTTTATATTTGATTTAAAATCACTTAACCCTTCTACCCCCAAAGGACGTACTGGTACGTTTCACAAAACTCGTCCCTTTACCCCCATGGACGTACCTGTACGTCCTTGAAAAAAACTGCTATTTACATTTTTTTTTGCATATTTTTTATATTTTTTTTAGAAACTTTAGGCATTTTCCAAGAGAATGAGACCAACCTGACCTCTCTATGACAAAAATTAAGGCTGTTAGAGCAATTTAAGTAAAATATACTGCAAAATGTGCTTGAAAAATATAACGCCTGGGGGTTAAGGGTTGGAAAGTTCCAAATAGCCTGGGGGTAAAAGGATTAATAAACATTACTTAATCCAACACACATCTTGACACCATCTGTCAGCTTTACTATCTTGAACCACATATTTCTATGCAACTTTGTTTGTGGTTTACATATTTTTCATTAATCTTGTTCTGGTCATCATTAGGTTCATTTTGTTATACATGGATTTTCAAATATCTTAATCGGTACTAACCACCACCACCTTTCTCAGATTAATATCAATGCTTCACTTCCATAGATGATTGTCTTTTTAACCCTTTTACCCCCAGGCTATTTGGGAATTTCCAACCCTTAACCCCCAAGGGGTTATTTTTTTCCCAGCACATTTTGTAGTATATTTTTTTAAATTGCTCTAACAGCCTTAATTTTCATCACAGAGAGGTCAGGTTGGTCTCATTCTCTTGGAAAATGCCTGAATTTTCTCAAAAAATTATCAAAAGTATGAAAAAAAAAAAAAATTCTATAGCATTTTTTTGCAAGGACGTACCGGTACGTCCATGGGGGTAAAGGGATGAATTTTGTGAAACGTACCAGTATGTCCTTTAGGGGTAAAAGGGTTAATATATGAAGTTGCATAAAACTTAATACTGTACCCTATTTATCAATCCCAAAAGCGAAGCAGTTTTTACATATGCATTTTACATTCCTCTATTACGTAGCCCTCGACAACACACCGTGTTCTAGGACAGGACCTGTACATTACTCGACGGCTTTTTATACGTTCGTACTCTTGTCAGATTCCTATTGCTCAAAATATTGCCTATGTTCCATTTAATCCCTTATTCTAGGTTCAAAATACATTTTTCTGCCCTCGCACTCATTTCGTATTTTAATATCTAAAGTTACTTATTCTACCACTCAAGTTTTGCAACATTTTATATATTTCTTCAAACACTTAGTATTTCTATCCACTCCTAACCTTTTTGTTTCTATTTTTCCCATTCCCTACACATTCACCACCAGATCAACTCAGTTTATACATTTGTTTATTGGAGCCGTACTGTCCCCTATCAGATCAAATCATCCTTTAATTTGTGCATATACTTCTTGAAGTCTAGCACATCTCAACAAAATGGCCTGGCTGAGTACAATATCCACACCCCCTCCATTCTGTGAAATTGTGTAGCCTAAACACTTCTGTACTTTCATTCACAAGATGCACTTTCTCTCTGCAACTAAAGCATGTGCTGAGTGATCACCTTAAACCAAATTTATTACATCTTAAATCCCTTCCAGTTTGTCTTTTATCCTTTCTTGTATATCTTATGATACAGTACTTATTTCTGTGTTCTAGAATTCTGGGTATACAGTATAGTGTACTCATTTTGATCTGTGACACAATTCCACAGTATTCATCCTGAAATATTGCCATAACTTTTACTGGGTTGCTTGTGAAGAGCAAGTCTGTATACCTTCTATTATGAAACACACTTTTCTCCTTACTTTCTCATATATACACTATATCCATTTCTTGCATTCATATCAATTTTACATACATACATATATATACCAAGGCACTTCCCCAATTTTGGGGGGTAGCCAACATCAACAAAGAAACAAAAACAAAAAGGGGACCTCTACTCTCTACGTTCCTCCCAGCCTGGCAAGGGACTCAACCGAGTTCAGCTGGTACTGCTAGGGTGCCACAGCCCACCCTCCCACATTATCCACCACAGATGAAGCTTGCTTCATAATGCTGAATCCCCTACTGCTGCTACCTCCGCGGTCATCTAAGGCATCGGAGGCAGCAGCAGGACCTACCGGAACTGCGTCACTCCCCAAAACTAGAGTGTGGGGAGCAGTCACTCTCCCCCCCAGCTCCATCTCTTTGTTGATGTCTCACAGGATGTAGATATTTTATTAAAATGCTTGAGTGCTTTAAAAAGTACAGTACTGTACTTCACATGGAGGCTTATTAATCTAGGTATTTGTTTTTTGTAATATGATAGCAGGTTTCAAGTACTTTTTCCTGTTGACTAAGGTATATAGGAAATGTGCAATTAGCTTTTTACTAAAAGAATCTGTTGTGTCGAAAATGGCTTTGCCTCTGGTCTCTCGGAACAAATTCATGAGTTGGGTGTTACTGTACTGTGTAGTGGTTGCAGTTACATCCAATTTTCTTTCTCCTGACTTTTTGCATAACTCCATCCATGAAGATAAGTCAGACTTTTAAGCCTCACATCTTTACCACCATACCAGTCATTGCCCTTTCGACACTACTCTTACATGCTTCTATAAAACTTTCACTTTTCTAAGCTTTTATTTTCGATGTATACAGTACCATACAATCTCATTTTCACCCAGAATATACCTTCACAAATTATTTTTTTTTTTGGTGTGCCGTAATGCTTTTTATTCATTTTAATTTCCACAAAACTGAATTTTAATCAATGTATGATCCATGCATCTTCTTCAAAATCCAGTTCCTCCCTTACCAATTCTTCTTTCACCTTCTTCCTTTGGCAATCAAAATCCTTCTTATTTCACCTTCCTTCCATTGGCAATCAAAATCCTACCGTACACCTTCCTTAGTATGTGGCAGTCAAAATCCTACCGTACACCTTCCTCAGTATGTGGCAATCAAAATCCTACCGTACACCTTCCTTAGTATATCAAGTAATATTTGTCCCCTATAATTCCTACAATTCACTTTTATCTTTATATTCATTCATTCTTTCACCAACTTTGCATCCTGTAGGCTAGTTTTAAAAACCCTTATAGCCACTTAACCCTTTTACCCCCAGGCTCTTTGGAAATTTCCAACCCTTAACCCCCAAGGGGTTATTTTTTTCCCATCACATTTTGCAGTATATTTTTTTTAAATTGCTCTAACAGCCTTAATTTTTGTCATAGAGAGGTCAGGTTGGTCTCATTCTCTTGGAAAATGCCTGAATTTTTTCCGAAAATTATCAAAAATATGAAAAAAAAAATTTTATAGCATTTTTTTGCGAGGACGTACCGGTACGTCCATGGGGGTAAAGGGATGGGTTTTGTGAAACGTACCAGTACGTCTTTTGGTGGTAAAGGGTGCAGCAGTGCAGCATCTGGTTTGTAATATCCTCTGTCTTCCTATTTTTGAACCTCTTATTTACTTTTCTTATATCTTCAGCAGTCATTGACAACGTGCAAATTTGGAAGTGTTGTGGCAAGTTGTAATGGGCCTGAACTGCAGGTCTCCCCTATAATTCACAGAGTCTGTACTCTGCACGTTGGTGCACTGCCCCTAGAGCAGGGAAACAATATTTCTTTGGTATTGGGCTGTATTGGATTCCCTGTTCTAGCCTTGAACAGGAAAGTCATTGGAGACCACAGAGCACCTCCCCAAAAACAAGTTTCTCCTTCGTCAAAACTCCTTTTGTAGTCTTGCATCACTAAGTTCTGCCACTCTAGTATGCTTCACATTCAATCAATGAATTTTGTTCTATCTGACGTTAGTTTTTGTCACTTATTCAGTTACATTTGTTCATGACATATCTCATTTCTAGCATTCTTGGTATACACTTCGAGTAGTTTGTAGCGCTACGGCCAAGCGTCCTAATTTGCTTATTATCGCTCCGACTGTTATCTTGTATAGAATAAAAATGTTTGGAAATGGTCTACGGATCTTAAATATGTTGTGTAGGGGGGGGGTCCGCCCCGGGTAAGGACACGGCTTTTAGCATAGGTTAGGTGGGTTTTTTAAGTTAGCTTCTCCCGTCATACTCGTAGGTAAGGAAACTGTTGTGTAGGGGGGGAGGGTCCGGGGGGCCAAGCCCCCCTGGGTAAGGATACGGCTTTTAGCATAGGTTAGGTGGGTTTTTTAAGTTAGCTTCTCACGCCAAAATCGTTTTTAGAACGACGGCCACAGTTCAGAATATTCCCGTTTCCTACGGGATCTGGCCGTCACCCTACAAAGGCTCCTTCATTTGCTTAGTATCCATCCAGAAACTTTGCCCTGACATTCACCGAGATTACTCTTCGACAGATGTATAATACTTATATCCTGAGATACTAGTTTCTCCTTTTTACCTTTCCCATGCACACACTACTTCCATTCCTCACACTTGATCATATTCAAGCTTATGAGGTTCTTTAACCCTTTTACCCCCAAAGGACGTACTGGTACGTTTCACAAAACTCATCCTGTTACCCCCATGGACGTACTGGTACGTCCTTGCAAAAAAACTGCTATTTACATTTTTTTTTGCATATTTTTGATAATTCTATGAGAAACTAAAGGCATTTTCCAAAAGAATGAGATCAACCTGACCTCTCTATGACAAAAACTAAGGCTGTTAGAGCAATTTAAAGAAAATATATTGCAAAATGTGTTTGAAAAAAAAAACGCTTGGGGGTTTAGGGTTGGAAAGTTCCAATAACTTGGGAGTAAAAGGGTTAATTTCCACAGCATCATTACATCTCATTTTCCTTTTCAAATTGATAGAATTACACTATCAACATTTATATCTCCTCCCCAAATTTTCAATCCTTCAAACTTATTCTGTTGACTTTCCATCCATGATGGTGGTAAATATTAATGATAATTGTACAATTACAAAGACCTGTGACCTTTAATTGATGGGATGTACTGTAGTATCCTCCACAGAGAGACAAATTACTTACCTTCTACAAGGGTATGTAATACAGCAATATGCTGGAACGTACTACAGCTCCCTTTACTTTATTGATTCTCAATTTGATAAATATTCACCATTTTCCTAAACATTCACTACCAGACCAACATTCTCCTAAACATTCACTACCAGACCAACTATGTTCAGTTTGTACATTTGCTTCTTGGAGCCTTATGCTTCCTGGGAAAATATCCTTTCTGACCACAAGTTTCATTCGCCTTACTCTGTGGAACCCACTATTGCTGTATGGCATAGCTTATTACACTTTTAGAACATTCATTCACATGATGCATTTTCTTTAGTATCTAGTTACCCTAAATTATTATTCTTCTATTGACCTAAGCTATCACATCTAAATCACATTTTAATCTGGATTTGATTATTCGCATTCTCTCTCGCTCTCATTCCCATAGTATTCATCCAGAAGGATTACTATGACATTCACTGGGTTACATGATCTACTGTTTCCAGCACACTATCCCATTACAATTTTTCATTTACACCTCATTTTATGCTTTACAAATTTATACTTTCGGACACTGACGTGGACAGTGGAAAAGAAATTCAGTACAAACGCCATACGTTCATTTATATCCTTGACTGCATACGGTACTACTGTACTACTTTCATAGAGTTTACAGTCTATGCATGCATGTCTTGTCTTATTTTTTCTAATTCTATCTGCTACAAGCTTAGTTTTGGTCTTAACCCTTTAACCCCCAGGCTATTTGGAAATTACCAACCCTTAACCCCAAGGGGGTTATTTTTTTTCCTAGCACATTTTGCAGTATATTTTTTTTAAATTGCTCTAACAGCCTTAATTTCTGTCATAGAGAGGTCAGGTTGGTCTCATTCTCTTGGAAAATGCCTGAATTTTCTTAAAAAATTATCAAAAATATGAAAAAAAAAAAAAAAAATTTATAGCATTTTTTTGCAAGGACGTACTGGTACGTCCATGGGGGTAAAGGGATGAGTTTTGTGAAACGTACCAGTACGTCCTTTGGGGGTAAAAGGGTTAATGGCAGCTCTTTTCATATTCACCTGATCACTCAGCCTCTCACAGATTCATAACTGTTCACCCACACGCATAATTGTCCTATAAAAGCAAGCCAATTTCCCTTCTGAAAAACTGCCAAATTTGTACATTCCTAATTATTTTTTTTTCAAAACTACCACTAATTTCTCTTCAAACCACTGTACTGTATACTGTACTATCAGGGACTTTGTAGTAACGATATCTTAAAGACTTTTCCTAAATTCTCTTTGATTTGCTCATATTTGCTTTCTTATCCTTACTCATTTGATCTCTTATTTGTTGGTGAATACTTTGACTTTACTTTTCTTCTTCTTTGTCTACATCTTTTCCCACTTTTTGTAGTGCCATAGCCTCTGTACCATGGTCTTACACTGCCTTGGGTTAGAGTTCTCTTGCTTGAGGGTACACTTGGGCACACTTTTCTATCTAGTTTCTCTTCCTCTTGTTCTGTTAAAGTTTTTATAGTTTAAATAGGGAATATTTCTTTTAATATTGTTACTATTCCTAAAATGTTCTATTTTTCCTTATTTCCTTTCCTCACTGGGCTATTTTCCCTGTTGGGGCCCCTGGGCTTATAGCATCCTGCTTTTCCAACTAGGGTTGTAGCTTAGCATTTAATAATAATAATAATAATATGTCGGGTCGATGTATCTGGCCAGTGTTCTCCATCTACCTCCGTCCCACACTTCATCACCGGTTAATCTCACAATCGCCACTGGCCATATTGGTTTTGGCTAATTTTTCATGGCTGGATGCTTTTCCTGCCGCCAACCCTCCCCATTTACCCGGGCTTGGGACTAGCACCAAGTTGATGCTGGCTTGTCCCCCTCAGTGGCTAGGTTTTTGTCTTTGCTTTTATGTAATTTTATTAAAACTTTTACCCCCAAAAGACGTACTGGTACGTTTCATAAAAGCCATCCCTTTACCCCCATGGACGTACCGGTACGTCCTTGCAAAAAAATGCTATAAAAATTTGTTTTTTCATATTTTTGATAATTTTTTGAGAAATTTCAGGCATTTTTCAAGAGAATGAGACCAACCTGACCTCTCTATGACAAAAATTAAGGCTGTTAGATCAATTTAAAAAAAAAATATACTGCAAAATGTGCTGGGGAAAAAATAACCCCTTTGGGGGTTAAGGGTTGGAAATTTCCAAAGGGTTAAAACTTTGCATTTCTTGACATCTGCTTTTCTTGGTACCTTCGTTCAACTTCCTGCGTGCTGGTGTAGGAGAGTCTCTTCTTTTCTGCATCTCCTTTCCCTCTAATTTCTTCATTTCAGATGTTCTTGCTTCCATATATAAACTATAAAAAGACTTATGTCATCCTGTTCAACATGAGCGAGGGAATAGACAGAAAATATGAATGCTTTATACAGTTGAAAAAATTTAGTTATTAGAAGGTTGCACAGGAAATTATCACACATCCTCTCAGGTATTTTCAGGTAACCTTTCACTGTTTCTTCTCTTTCCCTATCATCCTCATTTATTCACTTTTCTTCGTCAACCTTTCATTCTCAAATACTCTTCCTCCTCAGTTCTTCCCTCAAAGCATTCATTTCTTCTTCCATACTGCTCAATTTCCCTTGCACTAATAAATAATTGATGCTCAGCTTGCTTGCTCGCTCTCTCATAGCAAATACGGAGAGGAGTCTGTGGTTCTTGGACCAAAATCAGCCAATGCCTACATATTTTCTACTTAACCTTTTTACACAATGCACTCAATGACATACATACTGCATTCAGTTTCAAACATATAATTTTATGAAACATATTTCCTCCACTTTTCAAATAAGACTACTGTATATTATTAAAAATAGATTAATATTTACTTAGCTCAATGAAGCTTCTAAATAAATACAATCCTCAGTCCAATGAATTTCAACGAAACTCCGTATTCGTCAATCTCACGATACACACTTGTGGATTTTTAAACCTAGCAACCTTAGCACTACAATATGAAATTTAATTGCATTGGCTAATATGATTCCCACTCTTAGTACATTTCAAATAGTATTTGTTTCTACATGTACTGTATACAAATCTTTGTCTGCTAATAGGGTTATGCATTCAGTGTAGCTAGAACTGAGATGTTAAAAATAAGGTGGCGTCTGTAGTTACTGGTTGGTGATAATGAAACCTCCCTTGCCTGCTGTGATACTGAATAGCCACTTTATCTGTCGGAAATTAGAAGTACTGTACTCCCGGCGCTGTCAACTGACATTTTTAATCTTTAATTTCTTTTTCTTTTAGATAATTATTGGCAATTTTTTTTATACAAAGGATATTATTGAAGATGAAAGGTTTTTCTGTTTTCCAGACATTTGTAGCTAACTGACAGTTGTCTGTGTATCTTGCTTATATGGTTTCTTGTTCCTGTTTGACAGCATTACTGTTACTGTTTATTTCCTTATGCATGATAGGAGTAGCTACTGCTGCCGAGTTGAAGGGGAGGGTCACTGCCCTTATTGTCAGAATTTTCTTGTATACAGGTGGTTCTAGAATTTAGAGACTTATCTCCTGATAGTGCTGCCTCTTCATAGAGTACCGAGGATCTCTTTCCTCAGTGTGTCTTTGGCATCAGCCAGATGCCAGACAACTTCTTCTCTTCACTCACTTCCAGTCATAATGGAAGTGTTCCACCCTTCTTTTTGGACCAAGGCCTAGAAGACTGATCGATAGGAGTTGCGTAGGTTACGCTACCGTATCTCTCCTCATGGGAGAGACAGTACTGCCAAATGGACTTGCTTCACCAAAGACGAAAAATAAGACGGGACAATGCAGAGGACACTTGAGAGTGCTCCTTTTACTTATGACAAGCACTTCCTTACATGCTCATGTGTACCAACTAACATGCTAATTTATGCATGTGTAACCTTGCTTTACTTGTGTTTGTGCTCATGCTCCTGCGCCTGCTTTGTTTTCGCTCACACTCCTTCAGTCTCAGCTATTCACATGCCCACTAGAGCCCTAGGTGTGTGTCTACCTTTGCTTGTTCAAGTGCCCATGAGTTCTCTCCTGTGTGTTCTCATGCTCCTACACGAGAGAGCACTCGCATGTTTACTCGTAGCCTAGTTTATTCTCCTACTGGACTGTGCCCTTCTACAGCAGGTCCCTCCTGCAGAAGTGTACCCTCACCTCTTCGTTCACCTTCTTGTGAGAGTGCACATTCTGCATTTCAGACGAGTGTTATAGCTGGGCTAGTAATGATAAAGGTAATAATAATAGGGGCTCAGCAGGTCAGGTCAGTAAATCAAGCTTGCCCACGGGACAAGAGGCTTCTCACCTTGCATAAGTCGTGATGTTACTCCAGAATGAGAGGTAATGTCAAGTGGCCTTGTTAACTTTTTTTATCTCCCCCTTCCTTGGGATGCAGTAATCACTATGTTATATGCTGGACCAGTCAATGAATGTAGGTTGAGGTCCACATGATCAAGCATCTTTTCTAAGTAGTAAGTTTGTTTAGAAGCTCCTCTCCCATCTTTCCTAATGAGGGGGTGAATAGATGTGTATGCACCCATGTTCTCGTATGCCCCTACATTTAGACAGCATATCCCCCTCACAGATATAGGTTCTTCCCTTGACTGCATACTAGGCCATGGTTGTAATCTAGTGGCTAATTAGGAGTCAGGGCTTCATTGTCACTAGCCAGTAACACTTCGTTATAGATTTTAACAACCACGATCAAGCTTTGCTGAAAGTATACGCTTATTAAAGGACTTGGTTTTGTATATTTAGGGAAAATACAAATCACTTCAGAAATGTATTCTACAATCATTGATAAATCTTTGGTACAGTATAGCATTTCTCTATGAAATTCTCTCGCTATTTAGTTCACACATCACAAATTTATTTGGGTCTGCTTTAAGTAGAGTTCATTCCCTGTTTTGATAATACACTGTAATTGCTCCAAATAAAGATGAATTAGTAGTCTCTTTGAATTACAAGTCTCTAATCTTAAGTATTTTGTTTAGGTAATTCCTAGTAATGCTATTAATCAAATGTTATATTAATTCCTAGTTTGTGAAGCTAGAAATGTCTATTAAAGCTTTTCTGTTAAGGATATTGTATTTAGAAGGAAGGATTAATGTTCAGTGGTTTATTGATAAGTGTAGGATGTGTGATAATTTCCTGTGCAACCTGCCAATAACTACATTCTTTCAACTGTATAAAGCATTCCTATTCTCTGTCTATTCCCTCGCCTATGTTGAGCAGGCTGACATAAGTCTTTTTATAGTTTATATATGAAATCTCTGTTTTGGTGTTGTTACCATTTTCAAAATATTTTAATTGTTCATTACTTTTCATTTTGTTTATTTCCTTAATTTCTTTCCTTGTTGGGATATTTGTCCCTGTTGGAGCCCTTAGGCTTATAACATCTTTCTTTTCCAACTAGGTTTATAGCTTAGCTAGTAATAATCATCATATGGCAGTGTGACGTCAGCAACGTAATCCTAAGGAGGTTGGCAATCCTTGGACGTTGATGTGAACCGTCTGAAGTTTTACTGCTGCAGTGTGTGAAGCAGAAGGATGATTTCCTTCAGTGTCTTCGTGTTCCTGGAAAGGTGCTTGGGCCTTGCCTCTCCCTGGGAACTTAACACACACTCCATGATAGTCCAGGTGATATCTCTTCCCAGTTGCATCGTCAACACTGGACTGAACGACTTTCAAGAACAAGTTCAAGTGCCTTGTCCACTTCTGCTGTTAAATCTGTGTGGCAGTGTACTGGGACTGGGTTGATATAATAAACATAGAGAAGCATCTCTTGTGTTTGCCCTTTAAACACACATGGATGCTTACCCCTTCCATTGTCATCCACAACTGGTATCTTAAACTAAAGTTAGAGTTAGACGAGGGACTCTTGAAATGAATTATCAGTACTTTAGTCTTTATATTGAATAAAAAATACCATTTTAGTTTAAAGAACTCTGGTTTTTAAATACCATTTTAGTTTAAAGAACTCTGGTTTTTTATGGCTAAGAAAAACAGATTATTTTAATTTTCTTTATTAACTTACATCCAGGCTTTTTGTGTGTCAACTAATATATAACTTACCACCTTTAACAGGATAACTTACCACCTTTAACAGGAAGGCTTCTTCGAGAAGAAAAAAAAACGGCAGAAGTTCATCAACAGGAACCACCTGGAAGAGAAGAAACGACATTGAAGAAAACCCCAAAAATAACTCTTAGAAGTTTTATTCCAGCTGTTACCAAGTTGTGGAATGATCTTCCTAATCGGATAGTTGAATCAGTAGAACTTCAAAAGTTCAAAGTTGGAGCAAATGCTTTTTTTGTTGACCAGGCAGACAAGGGTCTTTTTATAGTTTATATATGACCTATTTGTTTTTGACGTTGTTAATAGTTTATATATGACATATCTCTTTTGACATTACTTTCTTTAGAATGATTTATTGTTAATTTGCTCTCTTCATTTATTTGTTTCCTTATTTCCTTTCCTCACTGGGCTATTTTTCCCTATTGGAGCCCATGGGCTTATAGCATCTTGCTTCTCCAATTAGGGTTGTAGCTTGGATAGTAATAATAATATGTACCATCATAACATATCATTTGTACTGTAATGGTAATATATTTAACATTTATAAACCATTGCTTCTGTAGTTAAACACTTCTAAAATTGTAATAATAATCCCTTTAACATTACCCAAAAAATTGTAATAATAATCCCTTTAACATGACCCAAAAATCAATTAAAGTTACTAACAATTTGTCCTGATAACCGAGGGTCTTGCAAAACGTCTGTAAAAAGTCATTTCTTTAAAGCAGCTGAAGATAGTTTGATAATCATTTTTATGACTGAACAAAAATATATTAGTATGATGAAAAATTTCATGTTTGAAATTTTTTTTTCTTGTGAATAATTACTAGTCAAAAAGACGTTTAATTTTCAAACAAAAGCAAAATACGATACTGATAATACGATACTGATAAAATAGTTTGATAATCATTTATGACTGAACAAAAATATATTAGTATGATGAAAAATATCAAACATGAAATTTTTTTTCATGTGAATAATTTCTAGTCAAAAAGAAGTTTAATTTTCAAACAAAAGCAATAACGAAATTGATAAAAAATTCAAAATGCCAGAATAAAACTGTTAAACCAAGTTACAAGCTTTGATTTCAAGGACCAAATAGCTGGAAAAACCACAACTTTTCAAGGTAATTTCAAGGACCAAATAGCTGGAAAAACCACAACTTTTCAAGGACCAAATAGCTAGAAAAACCACAACTTTTCAAGGACCAAATAGCTAGAAAAACCACAACTTTTCAAGGACCAAATAGCTAGAAAAACCACAACTTTTCAAGGACCAAATAGCAGGAAAAACCACAACTTTTCAAGGGCCAAATAGCAGGAAAAACCACAACTTTTCAAGGGCCAAATAGCTGGAAAAACCACAACTTTTCAAGGTAATTTCAAGGACCAAATAGCTGGAAAAACCACAACTTTTCAAGTTAAAACAGAAAACAAGAATACCAAAATACTTTGTAAACAGAAATTAACTAAAACAAAACCTGTGAAACTGGAATACCAAAACAGAAAACAACTAAGACAAAACTAGTAATAATGGAAAACCAAAAAAATTCACTTTTCAAAAAGGAAAACTAAAAAGCAGTGAATCTGGGAAAACCAGAACAAAGAAAGGTAGAATAGAAATCAACCAAAACAACACCTGTAAAACTGGAATACTAAATATTCAATGTTTTCTTAACCCACAATTAAATTGTTTTACCTTAACTGTTTAAAACAGAAAACTAAAACTCCCAAGGTTGGGAAACTTCTGTTTAAAACAAAAAAACTAAAACATTTTTTTAAAACAGAAATCTAAAACATGTTTTTAAAACTCCAAGGTTAAACAAACCCGTTTATAAAACAGAAAACTAAACCATCCAAGGTAAAAATCAAACCCGTTTATAAAACAGAAAACTAAACCATCCAAGGTAAAAATCAAACTCGTTTATAAAACAGAAAACTAAACCATCCAAGGTAAAAATCAAACCCGTTTATAAAACAGAAAACTAAACCATCCAAGGTAAAAATCAAACCCGTTTATAAAACAGAAAACTAAACCATCCAAGGTAAAAATCAAACCCGTTTATAAAACAGAAAACTAAACCATCCAAGGTAAAAATCAAACTCGTTTATAAAACAGAAAACTAAACCATCCAAGGTAAAAATCAAACCCGTTTATAAAACAGAAAACTAAACCATCCAAGGTAAAAATCAAACCCGTTTATAAAACAGAAAACTAAACCATCCAAGGTAAAAATCAAACCCGTTTATAAAACAGAAAACTAAACCATGGTAAAACAATCTAAAAAATAAAACAAAACAACTAAAACAAGTTCAATGTAGGAAAACCAACAAAAGAAAACACCTAAAACAAGTTCAAGGTTGGGAAAACAAACACACACTGTTTAAAACAGAAAACTAAAACTCCAGAGTTAGGAAACAACCCTGTTTAAAACAGAAAACTAAAACTCCAAAGTTAGGAAACAACCCTGCCTAAAACAGAAAACTAAAAAAATAAGGAGTTTTTTTATTTCAGGCAAAACAAACTAAACCAAAACCAAATATAACTGATTTTCCAAGGTCAGAAAAAATAGACGACTAATAAATGTTTAAAGACTTCTGTATAAAATCAGAAATCAATTAAAAAGACAAAAAAATTCAAACCAGATAAAATCCAACAATACTGGGTCCAACAGTCAACTAAAAAATACTAAACATTTTCGATGGCAAAAAGTTGACTACTAAAAGTTTTGAAATAATAAAATATTCAAATTACGACTACTAAATAAAGTTTTGATTCAAATTAAGTACAAAAAAAAAATGACCTGATGCAATAAAGACTAAACAAAATATGAAATCCAAGTTAAGGGAGAAGAACTGTAAAGGGAGACATTAGAAATCAGACTACTGCCGATAAGAGAGTCATTGAGGAAGACAGTCATAGGCTTTTTGCCTACTGACGAATCACTTGACATTCGAACCATCAGAGGACAATGGGATGATAGCGAAGAATTAAATTTCTTTGTAGTAGTGTGTAAAAGAAAAGAATAAAAAAAAGATTAAATAAATGACCGTGAAGTTTATCAATTGAACTACAGTACTCACCAAAAACAGCTTTTGTAACGATTCAATGTTGGTGATTTGCGACCAAATAGAGGCAAAGTCCTTATCCTCTGTTTATCATCTTCAAATCAAGCACCGTTTTCTTCAATACCTGCATGGTAAACCTCTGTAGGGGAAAATTTAACAGATTAGCATACATCATTAAAGTCAAAGTTCATTTAACATGTACAAAGCCAGTTAGAGAGCCTATTTTCTAAAGTAAATCAAAATCATGAACTAATTTCTTCCATTATGCAAAGCTAAGAAAAAGTATTCTAAGGTCTCCATAGTCCCTTATATTCTTAAAAAAATAATCGGTACTTTAAAGGCATAAAAAAGTAAATTAGTAAAATAAATTACAACTAAATATCCACATATTATCCTATTATCCACTGCAGAGCATATTAGATTCTATTGAAATAAGAGTAAAAAAGAAATTTATATAAAGTTTTTAAAAGTAATATGTATTTTTCCTAGCTATATGAACCTGAGCAAATGTCTTTAGCAATCTTTAAGATGAGATTCAATGATTGGTTGGTTGAAATTCACCCTAAAACCAAACTGGTTGTTCCTTTTTCTTCCCTGGAAATGTCAGTCTGCATCATATGGATGAATATACTGTACAAGATTGGTAGGCAGTCAAAGGAGGGATACTTTTCCCCTATGGAGGGTCCGGAATAATACAGTATACTTGCTGTATCATAAATGGGTTGGTGTATATTCCATTATCTTCCCCCTTGCCTAAGGAGGATCTTTTCAATCTAAAAAATGGTGCTCAGTGTAAACTTACAGGCATCAAGTCAGCTCTATCAAGTGATAGTTCGATCACTTCGTCCTCCAAGAGCAGGGAAAGAAAACAAGGAGAAGAGCCAGTCATTTTACCTTTCATTCCAGACTTGCAGCCATGCATTACCATAGATAATATGCTTCCAGGCTTCCAGTTCCGTGTGGGAGATGAGCTGGCTATGCAACTACATGAGCAGCCAAGCACAAAAGTAACATATTTGTGGGCATACACCTGTTAGCAGAAGACCGTGAAGGTTGTTTAGCATTCGCATACCCCAGCTTTCAACACCTGGCTGACTGGGAGATTCCTCTTTAAAGGCAAGGTGGGGTCTATGCCCATGACTTCATGAGTCCTGGTCTTAGCTGGTACCTCAACACTCAGAAATTGAGGTGTACGCTTTACAAATAATATTAAGAAGCCATAAGAAATCGTGTTCCTTGACAGCTCTTTCTTGGCTCTACCAGTGCTTAACCCTTTTAACCCCAAGGTAAGGTTAAATTTCAAGCACATTTTGCTATATATTTTTTTTTAAATTGCTCTAACAGCCTTAATTTTTGTCATAGAAAGGTAAGGTTGGTCTCATTCTTTTGGAAAATGCCTGAAGTTAATCATAATGTTATCAAAAACATGTAAATAACAGTGTTTTGCAAGAAGTACCGGTACGTCCTTTTGGGGGCGAAAGGGTTAAGCAACGCAAAACCCTAACAGAACGATAATGGAGAATAACCAATGGAGTCACCTCACCTACGCCCTCTATCACAGGAGACACTGGTACCGGGAACACAGCGGGTGAGCTACCAGCTCTCTTAAACTACCTGCCACACCCTAGGAGGCCCAAGCCTCATTGTTAGCCATCTGCACAACAACATACGTGTTTCTTACCCTTCTATAGGGTACGGCAAGCAATGGGGGAAACCCCACACAGCACCATAACCCTAAAAACACGCCAATGGAGATCGCAGGATACTCCCATGGAGGGAGCCCGGGGCATATACACAAAAGCAGTCAAACTCGAGGGAAACAAAGAGGTAAAAGACTTCATCGTTATGTTCTTGGGCGTTACCAACACAGACACCGCATAAGACTTGGCTCTCATTTTCCCCTTCAAAACATACGCCTAAAGCCACAGTGTGTGTATCAACAGCCAGTTTTGCCATAAACTGGTTGTAGCATCCACCCTTTTCATTCATCACAGACACCAACAGCCAGCATTTACTTCCTGTAAAGAAAATGAAAAAGATAAAAGCCCTTGTTCATGGAGCAACAGTAAGTCCATACTCATTGCGGCCAAACCCAAAAGTGAAAGGCTTCTAACTGGCAGACAGGTGGGGCTTCTCTGTGTGCTTGCATCCTTAGACCTTTCCTTATTTTAAAGGGCTAAAGCCTTGTACTGTATATGCATAAGAACTATTATTATAATTGAAATTAAATACTAGTTGACAGTAAAAAGAGTAATTGAAATAAGATTGATACAATCCATTGCTTTAAAAGAACGACTGAAGTAAAAAATTAAACCTTTTCTTCTTTGCTCATCTTGGTGCAATTTACAGGTGAGAACAAACTACTGGTTAAATTATTGTTATAGGCCTACCTGATAAGTAATTCAATAATGATAACGTTTGATAAAATAGGTATTCAGTATATTGTCCCTATATCAAGAAAAACTTTTTAACAATTATTATTATTACTACCTAACCTACAACTCAAGTTGGGAAAACAGGATCGTATAAGCCAACAGACTCCAAAAGGTAAAAAAAAGCCCAGTGAGGAAAGGAAATAAAGAAACACACAGAAGTGTACCTGAGTGTACCGTAACGTAAGAGAAATCTAATCCAAGACAGAGCAAGACCATGGTACAGAGGCTTTAGCACTACCCAGTCTAAAGAAAAATGGTTCGATTTTCGAGTGCCGTCCTAGAAAAGCTGCTTACCATAGCCAAAGAGTCTCTTTTACGCTTACTATATGGAAACTAGCCACTGAACAATTACAATGGAGTAGTTAACCACTTGAGTGAAGAATTTTTCAGTTACCTTAGTGTTGTCAGGTGGTAAAGGAAAAAGGATAATGTGTAAAGAATAGGCCAGACTGTTAGTGTACAGTATGTGTAGGCAAAGGAAAATGAGCCATAATCAGATGGGGTTCCAATGTTATTACTGTACTATCTGGCCAGTCAAAGGACTCGACAACTCTTTAGCAGTACGTAGTACTGTACCTCAATGGGTGGCTGGTGCCTTGGCCAACCAACCTACCTACCCACTTTTATACAAATACGACACTCAAAAGACTGGTCAACATAAACATCTACAAACCAACAATTGGCACAAAGGGACGATTGCTGTGGCCTGATTGGTAACGTCTCTGCCTGGTGTTTGCCAGTCGTGGGTTCGAGTCCCGCTAAGACTCGTTAGTGCCATTAGGGTCTGCAACCTTACCATCCTTGTGAGCTAAGGTTGGGTGGTTTGGGGGAGTCTATAGGTCTATCTGCTGAGTCATCAGCAGCCACTGCCTGGTCCTCCCTGGTCCTAGCTTGGGCGCTGATCATATAATATATGGTCATTCTCTAGGGCATTGTCCTGATTGCTAGGGCAATGTCACTGTCCCTTGCCTCTGCCATTCATGAGCGACCTTTAAACCTTTAAATCATGCAATAGTGCGTCTGTACTCAGTGAAGTCGAAGACAAAAGTGAAAAGCTCTCGACAGTTGATGCTACTCGCCTGCGTTCACCGCCTGTCATCAATTACTGTACCTTGTTAACAAATTCAATGACTTCCAGTTCTGAAGACATGTATTAAAGGATGAGAAAATATAAATCCTGATTCGGGCGTTCTCGACGCCCTTCGCCAATCTACGGAAGAAAAACATAAATTAGTTTTGAACTGGCAATGCATACCTACAATAAATAAAAATTAATCTCTTATTTTATTAATATTTAGGGTAGATACTCATCATTTGACAGAAGTAAAGTACAGTATTTTCATATGAAATCAAGAGGATACTATATTTATAAAAAATTTAATAACCAATTAAGATAAAAAATAAAAAATCTTTTAATCATTTGTATTTTCCTAACCTAATATGAGTATGATTTGAGCTAAGCTAGAATGGCCATTAAGCTTTCAATGAGGTAAATAGACCTGGCTGCAGAAGGACTTGTGGGGTGGTTAAGGTGAATAGTGCAACTTAAAAGATTTGTTCCTATAAATAACACAACCCTTCAACATTATAATAAGAGACTCATCCTTATAATGTGCAAATGCATAACAGGGAAAAAATAATGAAATTACAGTAAATACAGTATGTAAATTTTCTAAGTTGTTTGATGTTTTTCAGTATCAAGATTTGACTAAGCCTCACCTCGAATTGGTCAATCAAAATTCAGATATAAATTTAATCACCTGTTTTAGAGCGTTTTCATTTCCATCATTAAAAATACACTTCAGTTCATTTCAAATAAACTCATTTCAGTCATGGTCAACATTTAAGAGGGGTTTAAAAACTATGTTAAAAAATTCGCTCGAAAATCCTCATAGAAAAATCACTTTGCCACTTTAATTCAAATAAAAAAAATCCTTGTTACAGTCATGGCTGACATTTGAGTACTACAAGCCTTATTTCACATAATTCAGAAACATTGACATTTATATAACCACGTTGTTCTTCCAAGAAAAGTCAAGTGTCCTGTGTTAAGCCTGGAGGTCTACATTCAGATTGACACTACCAGCACTGTCACGCAAAAGTCCGCAACCCCGAAACTATGACGCATGGCGCAATTTGGGGCTTCCCCAACGGCTGGCCGTTCCGGTGCCGTTACTGATCGTCAAACGGAAACACCAAACTCCGACTGATAGGGTAGGACAATAAGGCATCCTAGATCAGCTTAATAATAATAATACAGGAGTTATGTAATTATGATACGTTAATGATTACACGGCTGGCGTGTGCAGAACATGCATGTACCTCTTGCTTAACCCTTTTACCCCCATGGACGTAGTGGTACGTCCTTGCAAAAAACTGCTATTTACATTTTTTTTTTTTACATATTTTTGATAACTTTATGCGAAACTTCAGGCATTTTCCAAAAGAATGAGACCAACCCGACCTCTTTATGATGAAAATTAAGACTGTTAGAGCAATTTAAAAAATAAATATTGCAAAATGTGCTTGAAAATAAAAAAAATAAACGCCTGGGGGTTAAGGGTTGGAAAGTTCCAAATAGCCTGGGGGTAAAAGGGTTAAACAGAGGAGTGATGAGATTCTGTTTATTTGCGAGTGAATCGAGCCACGGCAGAGCAAAAACATTTGGTGTCTGTAAATAGATTATAGGTAGTCATAATACAGTACTTGATAGTGACTCACGCAGGTGGCATGCACAGCACATCCGTTTAACACTTGCCAGAATACACGAGCAACGCAATAATGTTTATTGGTAAACATGAAAAACTATTTTTTTCTTTGGTCTTGTTTTGTTTTGTTATGTTGTTACCTTCCATAAAGCCATTGTTTTCCGATTACCAAAGCCCTATATACCCCAAGAGTAATGGGGGTCCCCTGGTGGGAATTGGGATGGGTGGTGGCAAAGGAAAACTAGGTATGTGCGGAAGATAACAGCAGAATAAAACATAAATCCAAGAAAAATAACAGAAAAAAAAATGTTTTTTTCATGTAAAACTAACAGGACGAAGCAACACCAACAGAGTGACTGCGGCAGAGGGGCCTCTCTCAAGCACAGTTTTCTATATCGGCCCGATTTCTAAACGACGATTTAGAAAACTGGCTAAAGAGAAGGCTGTGCAATTTGCCACCACTCAAATAGAGTTTGCTTCGCCGTGGCTAGTTTTGCTTGCAATAAACATCATCTCGCTGCTCCTGTATTCTGGCAAGCGGTACATAGATGTGGTGTGTAGGCCAACCGCTTGGGTAACTATCAAAGTACTGTATCATAATTACCTATAATTTATATGACATACCTGAAATGGATTTCACTCCGCCGTGGTTCGCTCCGCTCCAAATAAACATTACCTCAATGATCCTTTGTTCTGGCAAGCAGTACACAAATCGCTACCTCATTGCAAGAGGGTCGTAACTCCAAATTCCTGATTTTTCAGGAGACGCATTTGAAAGTTGCTAAGTCCTATGAATTTGATCATGTTTCACAAATCTTCTTAGTGCCATCTCTCGGCCGCTAGTTCACCTAGATTTACGACTCTTTTACCAAAAGATGCAGAATCAATTCTGCAATCTTGTACACCCTATAACTCAAAACTAGCAAATTTGGAGTGACGACCCTCTTGCAATGAGGTAGCGAGTAATGTGCTATGCATGCCAGCCATGTGGGTCATAGTTAAATGTATCATAATCGCCTACAACCTGTCCTATTATTATTAAGCTGACCTAAGATGCCATACTGTCCCCCCCTATCAGTCGAAATCTGCCGTTTCCGGACGACGGGCAGCAACGGCACCGGAACGGGCAGCCATTGGGGAAGCTCCCAAATTCCCCTATACACGTTTTAGTTTTGGGGTTATGTCCTATTGCGTGACACTGCCGGTAGCGTCGACCCGAACGCAGGCTGCAAAGCTTGATTTAAGATCCTTGACTTCTCTTGGAAGAATATCATGATTATGTAAAAATGTCAATGTTTCTGAATTATGATGTAAAATAAGGCTTGTAGTACTCAAATGTCAGCTATGACTATAAGGAGGAATTTTGATTTGAAATAAAATTGAAAAGTAATTTTTTCTGAGGATTTTTGACTGAATTTTTTAATGAGAGATTTTGACAATTTTCTTATTAGGATATTTTTTACATAATTTTTTTATGATGATTTTTGACTGAAATTTTTAAGATGAATTTTGACTGAAATTTTTAGAGGATTTTTGACTGAAATTTTTATAGAGGATTTTTGACTGAAATTTTTATAGAGGATTTTTGACTGAAATTTTTATAGAGGATTTTTGACTGAAATTTTTAGAGGAATTTTGACTTGAAATAAACAAGTAGTGATTCTTTTTAAAGACTTTCATGAATTTTTTTTTTTTTTAAATAGAAATACTGTATACAGTACATAAATTTTGATGGCACAATTCAAGGTAAAGTTTAGTCAAATTGTCAGATAAAGAAGACATGGAAAACATCAATAAAGAATTTAGAAAATTTTTTATAATTACCGTAATTAAATTATTTTTATTTTTTGCCGCGGCAGAGCAGCCCTCTCTGCAGCCAGTTTTCTAAAACGTCGTATAGAAATCGGGCCGATATAGAAAACTGTGCTCGAGAGGGCTACCTCTGCCGCGGACGCACTGTTGTTATTTTACTCTCCTAGTTCTGCCTCACAAAAAAACAACAAATTTAAAATAATTTGTATTTTTCCTAACTTGAAAAACCTGGAGCTGTTTACATAGGAGTATTACTTCGGCGATAGCTGAAACTAGCCATTAAAGTTTTTGGGGGTGTTACGACCGTATTTACGGCCGTAATTTCAAGGGTTCTTTCTATTCAGAAATTTGCGGTCAGTAAAAATGTAACACAGCAATTTGGGAACAAAAGAACAAACACCTCAACAAAAGTTACAATATTTATTTACAAACACAAAAGAAAAATAATGGTTGGTAATGATAATAAACCAAATTAATGAATACACAAATTGCAGGAAAACCAACCCTAAGATCTTTAAAAGATCACCTACAACTAAGTTAATCCCTAGGCTAAGAAATAGGAAGACTTTAAACACAACATTTCAGGCAGCTACCCTTCAAAATCACTGGCCAGAAAACTAACCTAACAAACTAAGATAGGTAGAAGGAAGAAAGAGAACATAAGTGGGAAACTTAATATAACTCCTACCTAGCACAAACAAACTAACTTAAACGTTAAACTTAACTTAATAAACAATGAATTATGAAAATAATTATCTTACAAAATACACAAAAGGAATCTTCACAAAAACCTCGGTAGATTGTCCCATCAGGCCATACAAGGTCCAGAAGACCGTACTGCAAACAAGGGCGTGCACACCTACAGGTACTCGGCGATCCACGATCGTCGTAAATAACAATAAAAATATCTCATACCTGTAGTATGCCGCCCTACGTATCTCCACGAGTTCCAAGAACTCACTGACGCTGATGAGCAGGTCAACTAAATCAAGCTGCAATGCCCGAAGGCAATCCAAAATGCCACAGGAACGACAAGGGTGGTAGCCTCCGAGAATCCGGGACTGCAACGGATCTCGCACGTCGCAAACCGCACCGTTCTCGGTAGAAACGGGCCAACTCGTTCGCAAATCCTCCGACGAACGAGGGAAGGGACGTGGCTGATGAATGTCGCGGGTGACAAACACCAGCGACCACACACAAAGTAGCGAAGGAAGTGCTTCAAAAACTCCAAAGATCACCAAGATGAAGTGGCAGAGCGTCAGACTGTGAGTAGGAACTCGAACTAACTCTGTCACTTCTCACCACCATTCGACCAAGCCTTTCACTCGAGTCAACACAGCTCATAGGAGAGAAAAACAGCGATCGTTAATAAGGCACTTCAGTAGTTCACTAATACCGGGGGAGAAGGTGGTAAACAAAAACAAAACTGAGAATTCATATGACTCTCTACAGAGTTCATCAAACTAAGAATGACGCTGGTTTATTAATAAACTAAAAACTAAAACAAGATCAAAAGGTTGGAAAAGTATTAACAACTTATAATCAAATTATAATGAATTTACTTTAATCTAATACCTTTCTCCCCCTACAAAAAAAATTTTATCAAATAGAGTAAAAATTTTTATACATCCTAAAGAATCAATTAAATCTAAAAATAAAATAAATCTCAAAAGTAAAGATAACCTTAATATAAACATGCATAGGATTATCTATTACAGTACACACAATGGTGCATTACACATCCTGAAATAAAAAGGTCAGCATTAAATATAACTCAAACATACAAAGATATAAACAGTCTAATTAAACACAGAACCTGAAAAAAAAAACCTAAAGCCAAGAGCAAAATGTATTAAATCACGGAAAAATGATAAAGTTCCGAAATTCAAAAAGTCCTTGCTAAAACTTAAAGTCATAATAAATGGCACAAAGAGCTATCTATCTGCTAATAAGAAACTAAGACTAATATAGAACAGAATATTTCTTACAGCTAATACTTAAACTAAAAACAACACTGGCAAAAAAAAATATCGCATAAATAAACGAAACAACGGAACGATGTCTGAATAAACCATCAAGTTAGCACTTACTTTCACTCGAAATGAACACAAAGAGGAACGAGCAGGGCGAAAGAGGCAGGGAGACGGGCGAAAGAGGCAGGGAGACCAAAAAAAAAATAAAAAAAAAAAAACCACTTTACATCCTAGACAAGGTGTCCGGAATCTTATTATCAGATCCTTTAATATGCTTAATTACCAAGTTGAGCTCTTGCAGTTGCAAGGCCCAGCGTAAAATTCTTTGGTTAGACCCTTTCATCCGTTCAATAAACACTAACGGATTATGATCCGTCCATACCTCCACTGGAAAAGAAAGATTAGTTAAGTATGGTTTAAAATGAGATATGGTACGGATCAGGGCGAGAGCCTCTTTCTCAATAGTTGAATACTTACGCTCTGCCGTTAACAACTTTTTGCTGTAGTAGGATATTGGGTACACCTCCCTGTCTTCACCCCTTTGAAAGAGAACTCCTCCAATACCTATATCACTAGCGTCAACAGCAATTATAAAGGGAGCTTGAAAATTCGGAGAAACCAAAATAGGTTTAGACATGAGAATAGTCTTGATTCTTATGAATGCTTCTTCACAATCACTAGTCCAAATGAATTTCTTATTTTTTTGTAAAAGATCATTCAGGGGACGGGCAATGTCAGAAAAGTTCCTAACGAACCTTCTATAATAGCCCATCATACCCAACACCTTTCGAACTTCTCGGACATTGCACGGTCTCTTTAAATTAGTTATAGCCTCGACGTTAGCCTGTTTTGGGGCTATATGACCCAGACCAACCTCATGACCCAGATACACAACTTTAGCCTTACCAAATTCGCATTTAGCGAGGTTAATGACTAAACCCGCAGCACGGAGAGCTTCAAAAACATTACGTAATCTGAGTAAATGAGTTCTCCAATCATTACTGTGGACAACAAGATCATCAATGTAAATCTCAGTACCTTCCAATCCACAGACCACACGGTTCATTAATCTTTGAAAAGTACAAGCAGCATTCCTCATCCCAAAAGGCATGACCTTGCATTCATACAAGCCGAATGGGGTGACAAATGCTGAAATCTCTCTTGCTCGATCCGACAAAGGAACTTGCCAGTAGCCCTTGAGCAAATCCAATTTTGTGATATACTTTGCTGAACCAATGCGGTCTATGCAGTCGTCAATTCTAGGAAGGGGAAAGGAATCATTTTTAGTATGCATATTAACCTTACGATAGTCGACGCACATCCGATAATGTCCATCGGATTTCTTTACCAATACTATAGGGGAGCTCCAAGGACTAACAGAAGGTTGTATCAAATCATGCTCCAACATATATTCTATTTCCTTATTGACTATATCCATTTTAGTGGGATTTAGTCTATAAGGGCTTTGTTTAATTGGTGAAGCTTCTCCTACTACCACATCATGTTCAATTAAACTAGTCAATCCGGGAGAGTCTCTTACCAAATCTGAAAAAGAATGAATTAAACCTTCCATTTCCCTTCTTTGATTTAGATCAAGATGCTTCAGATGCTCATCCAGCCCATCCAAACATTGCACATTCTTAGATAGAGCATCCGAAGGTACTTGATTAATTATTTCCTCAGATCCATCAGGAAGCACCTCTGCCACCAAAGAAACTGATTCATACCCGGTTTCCAAAGTATCAGATCTACTAGAGACATAAGGTTTCAGTCGGTTAATGTGAAAAATTCGACACTTTCGTTTGGTCCCGGGAGCTTCTATTTCATAATTAAGATCGGATAACTTCCTCAACACCTTCCAAGGCCCCTTATACCTGGGTTCCAGGAAGTTATCCGAATCAGTACCCAACACCAAAACTAATTCCCCAGGCTCAAACGACCGTGCTCGAGTTTTCTTGTCATAATTACTTTTCATAGCAGCCTGAGAGTTAGCTAAATTTTCTCTAGCAAACTTCCAGGCGCTAGAAAGTTTTTCTTTAAGGTTATCAACAAATTCACCCACGTTCGTCTCCTTTATTTGATCGGACTCCAAAATTTCATATAGAATTTCTAAAGGACCCCTTATTTTATGTCCAAAGACTAACTCAAAAGGAGCCACGCCCGTGGATGAATTTGGATGACTTCTAAGAGCAAAGAGAGCAAAAGGAAGACCCTTATCCCATTCCTCTCCATGCTCATAGCAAAATCTCCTTAAAATTGATTTAAGAGTTTGATGGAATCTTTCCACCACTCCCTGACTCTCTGGGTGGTAAGGAACACTAGTAGTGTGCAGAATGGCCAGACCTGCACACTTACTTCGAAATTCCTTACTAGTAAAATTAGTTCCACAATCAGTTTGTATCTTACGAGGGATTCCATACCTCGAAAAGAAAATTACCAATTGATCAAATACAGCCTTAGATGTGATTTTCTTCATGGGAATGGCTTCGGGAAATCGCGATGCCCGATCCATCACAGTCAGTAAATATACAAAACCTGTTTTAGTTTTAGGCAGGGGACCTACTATATCGACTACTAGCTCACTAAATGGCTCGCCAATAGCTGGTATAGGATATAAAGGTGCTTTTACAATTGTCTGATTAGGTTTACCTAACACTTGGCACACTGGACATCCTTTCACATATTGTTTTACTGACGATTTCATTCCTGGCCACCAAAAACATTTAGCCAACCGACGGAACGTCTTCCAGACACCAAAATGACCAGAGAATGCATCATCATGAGATATATTTAATATTTGTTTCTGAAAGTGAGAAGGCACCACTATTTGCTCAATACGAGATATTTGGGGATCATTACCAACCATGACTTATATTTGTTTTGTTTGTAAATAAATATTGTAACTTTTATTGAGGTGTTTGTTCTTTTGTTCCCGAGTTGCTGTGTTACATTTTTACTGACCGCAAATTCTGAATAAAAAGAACCCTTGAAATTACGGCCGTAAATACGGCCATAACAATCACTTTACATCCTAGACAAGGTGTCCGGAATCTTATTATCAGATCCTTTAATATGCTTAATTACCAAGTTGAGCTCTTGCAGTTGCAAGGCCCAGCGTAAAATTCTTTGGTTAGACCCTTTCATCCGTTCAATAAACACTAACGGATTATGATCCGTCCATACCTCCACTGGAAAAGAAAGATTAGTTAAGTATGGTTTAAAATGAGATATGGTACGGATCAGGGCGAGAGCCTCTTTCTCAATAGTTGAATACTTACGCTCTGCCGTTAACAACTTTTTGCTGTAGTAGGATATTGGGTACACCTCCCTGTCTTCACCCCTTTGAAAGAGAACTCCTCCAATACCTATATCACTAGCGTCAACAGCAATTATAAAGGGAGCTTGAAAATTCGGAGAAACCAAAATAGGTTTAGACATGAGAATAGTCTTGATTCTTATGAATGCTTCTTCACAATCACTAGTCCAAATGAATTTCTTATTTTTTTGTAAAAGATCATTCAGGGGACGGGCAATGTCAGAAAAGTTCCTAACGAACCTTCTATAATAGCCCATCATACCCAACACCTTTCGAACTTCTCGGACATTGCACGGTCTCTTTAAATTAGTTATAGCCTCGACGTTAGCCTGTTTTGGGGCTATATGACCCAGACCAACCTCATGACCCAGATACACAACTTTAGCCTTACCAAATTCGCATTTAGCGAGGTTAATGACTAAACCCGCAGCACGGAGAGCTTCAAAAACATTACGTAATCTGAGTAAATGAGTTCTCCAATCATTACTGTGGACAACAAGATCATCAATGTAAATCTCAGTACCTTCCAATCCACAGACCACACGGTTCATTAATCTTTGAAAAGTACAAGCAGCATTCCTCATCCCAAAAGGCATGACCTTGCATTCATACAAGCCGAATGGGGTGACAAATGCTGAAATCTCTCTTGCTCGATCCGACAAAGGAACTTGCCAGTAGCCCTTGAGCAAATCCAATTTTGTGATATACTTTGCTGAACCAATGCGGTCTATGCAGTCGTCAATTCTAGGAAGGGGAAAGGAATCATTTTTAGTATGCATATTAACCTTACGATAGTCGACGCACATCCGATAATGTCCATCGGATTTCTTTACCAATACTATAGGGGAGCTCCAAGGACTAACAGAAGGTTGTATCAAATCATGCTCCAACATATATTCTATTTCCTTATTGACTATATCCATTTTAGTGGGATTTAGTCTATAAGGGCTTTGTTTAATTGGTGAAGCTTCTCCTACTACCACATCATGTTCAATTAAACTAGTCAATCCGGGAGAGTCTCTTACCAAATCTGAAAAAGAATGAATTAAACCTTCCATTTCCCTTCTTTGATTTAGATCAAGATGCTTCAGATGCTCATCCAGCCCATCCAAACATTGCACATTCTTAGATAGAGCATCCGAAGGTACTTGATTAATTATTTCCTCAGATCCATCAGGAAGCACCTCTGCCACCAAAGAAACTGATTCATACCCGGTTTCCAAAGTATCAGATCTACTAGAGACATAAGGTTTCAGTCGGTTAATGTGAAAAATTCGACACTTTCGTTTGGTCCCGGGAGCTTCTATTTCATAATTAAGATCGGATAACTTCCTCAACACCTTCCAAGGCCCCTTATACCTGGGTTCCAGGAAGTTATCCGAATCAGTACCCAACACCAAAACTAATTCCCCAGGCTCAAACGACCGTGCTCGAGTTTTCTTGTCATAATTACTTTTCATAGCAGCCTGAGAGTTAGCTAAATTTTCTCTAGCAAACTTCCAGGCGCTAGAAAGTTTTTCTTTAAGGTTATCAACAAATTCACCCACGTTCGTCTCCTTTATTTGATCGGACTCCAAAATTTCATATAGAATTTCTAAAGGACCCCTTATTTTATGTCCAAAGACTAACTCAAAAGGAGCCACGCCCGTGGATGAATTTGGATGACTTCTAAGAGCAAAGAGAGCAAAAGGAAGACCCTTATCCCATTCCTCTCCATGCTCATAGCAAAATCTCCTTAAAATTGATTTAAGAGTTTGATGGAATCTTTCCACCACTCCCTGACTCTCTGGGTGGTAAGGAACACTAGTAGTGTGCAGAATGGCCAGACCTGCACACTTACTTCGAAATTCCTTACTAGTAAAATTAGTTCCACAATCAGTTTGTATCTTACGAGGGATTCCATACCTCGAAAAGAAAATTACCAATTGATCAAATACAGCCTTAGATGTGATTTTCTTCATGGGAATGGCTTCGGGAAATCGCGATGCCCGATCCATCACAGTCAGTAAATATACAAAACCTGTTTTAGTTTTAGGCAGGGGACCTACTATATCGACTACTAGCTCACTAAATGGCTCGCCAATAGCTGGTATAGGATATAAAGGTGCTTTTACAATTGTCTGATTAGGTTTACCTAACACTTGGCACACTGGACATCCTTTCACATATTGTTTTACTGACGATTTCATTCCTGGCCACCAAAAACATTTAGCCAACCGACGGAACGTCTTCCAGACACCAAAATGACCAGAGAATGCATCATCATGAGATATATTTAATATTTGTTTCTGAAAGTGAGAAGGCACCACTATTTGCTCAATACGAGATATTTGGGGATCATTAGCAACCAGGGGACGACTCACCCTATATAACAGGCCCTTTTTTACCCAGAATCGAGGCTTTGTCAAGTCAGAAGTATCACCCAAATTAAAATTATACTCTCTTTTCTGGGCTTCAATAAAAGCTGTTCGATCCCAGTCTGGAATTATATTATCATTACTTACTACATTACTTACTACTGACCCGGGTCTTCCTACATCTACGTCTACCTCTAAACTACTCAAATTTAACTCTTCATCATTATTTAATAAGTCTGCAGCTCTTGCTGCTGCTCTAGTGGTAACCGCCACTGGACACTTATTGATTGACAATATTGGAAATAATTCCTGGCCATCACTATTAACCATATCATTTCCTAATATGCCATCAATACCAGCTATAGGAAGACTCTCAACAACGGCCAACTCGATCTTTCCATAATACCCAGGGAATGACAACATTACCTCTGCTAAAGGAGCCGAAACTATTGTGTTCGGGAAACCTCCCAGAACAATAAAGTTCCCTGAATACTTCACCAAACCCTTCAAACTGCTTTCCAGCACTAACGAACGAGCAGACCCTGTATCTCTCAAGAACTTAACATCAATAATGACAGAATTATATATTACTTTACCAGGCCATATGTATTTATCATACTTCAGTCATTCCTGTGGATTATTATTTCCATCTCCAGGCGTACAATTACTACCACTATCACTACTAATTATGGGTAATTTTACGTCAGGAGATGTACTTGGCATTAAAGCCACAGGATTATTTTTTTGAAGGTAATTTGTTCTGGCTTGACATTGAGCCTGGAAATGACCGGGTTTCTTACACCAGAAACAAGTCTTCACATTATTGTTTCTTGTTCCAGTACTACCTCCATTGGAAAATACACGAGTACCAGGTTTACCCGTGAATCTTCCATTGTTACTAGCTTGGAAATTATTTTGAACCACTGAATTCTTAGGCTTATTATTATCACCTCTTATTCCTTTATGAAAATTCGCTGACTCTACTACATTATTACTTTTATCTTTGCTGACGAAATTGCCTGAACCTGCTCTATGAGTCAAGACAAATTCGTCAGCCACTTGAGCTGCCTTACCTAAATTAGTGACCTTTACTTCTTCCAAATAAATTCTTAGTTCTTTGGAGCAAGATTTCTTAAACTCCTCCAAAAGCATTAGTTCTCTCAAGGAAGAAAAGGTGACAACCTGACGACTTTTCAACCAGTCGTCAAACTGTTCCTCCTTGAACCTGGCAAATTCTACATACGATAAGGAAGGATGTTTATTAAAATTTCTAAACTTTAACCTGTATGCCTCAGGGACCAAATCATACGCTTTTAAAATTAGTGCCTTTACCTTGTGATAATCCCTGGCTATCCCCTCCTCCAAGGCATTATATACCCTGATTGCCTTGCCTACCAATTTACACTGGATTAGCACCGTCCACATCTCTGGTGGCCAAGACAATCGTGTAGACACCCTCTCAAAGGCCTTGAAGAACTCTGGAACATTTCTCTCATCGAAAATGGGGACCAATTTTAATGCAGCCCCAATATTAAACCTTTCAGGCTGGCTACCTCTTGGGGTACTAAATTGGTTTGGAGCCCCCTGTAACCTAGCCATTTCCAAATTAATGTTGGCCATCTCTATCTCATGCCTCCTCACCCTCTCGTTCTCCGCATGTTCCAATTTCAACAACTCTATCCTTTTACAAATTAAGTCATATTCCTGAATTTCCTTGGAATTAGAATTTACAGGAACAGTAGGAACTGCTGGCCCTAAATTCTCTTCAGACAAGAAAGGGTTTGTGGTTATATTTCCCTTTGGCAGCAAATTAGCCGGACCTTCATAAATAACTCCAGTCTGAGGAGGATCGTCAAATAATGAAAAACCTGCACCACCACTAATGCCATTATCATCTGCAACTACCCTATCATCATTTCCTAATTCACTACCTCTATCACTAATATTTTCACCAAGTAATCCTTCAGCCTCAGCCAAACCTTGCATGACACAGTTCTTTACCATTATTAGCAATTTCCTCTTTGTATCAGTCCCTTTGAAAGGAATACCCAACCATCTAGCACAACTAACCAGATATTCCTTACCTAGTATTGGTAAATGACTAATACAGTCGGCTGACCCTAAAAACTCTGCAGGACTAAACTCAAAGTCATCCAAATTAGCCATAGTGATAGGAGGGAAAGGTATTTCCAAAAGAAAAAATAAATACTATAACCCCCACTGAGGAGCGTTCCAAAGTCCCAACTACTGTGTACACCCGAGCGCAAATCCTGGCAAGGTCGCCAGATTGTTACGACCGTATTTACGGCCGTAATTTCAAGGGTTCTTTCTATTCAGAAATTTGCGGTCAGTAAAAATGTAACACAGCAATTTGGGAACAAAAGAACAAACACCTCAACAAAAGTTACAATATTTATTTACAAACACAAAAGAAAAATAATGGTTGGTAATGATAATAAACCAAATTAATGAATACACAAATTGCAGGAAAACCAACCCTAAGATCTTTAAAAGATCACCTACAACTAAGTTAATCCCTAGGCTAAGAAATAGGAAGACTTTAAACACAACATTTCAGGCAGCTACCCTTCAAAATCACTGGCCAGAAAACTAACCTAACAAACTAAGATAGGTAGAAGGAAGAAAGAGAACATAAGTGGGAAACTTAATATAACTCCTACCTAGCACAAACAAACTAACTTAAACGTTAAACTTAACTTAATAAACAATGAATTATGAAAATAATTATCTTACAAAATACACAAAAGGAATCTTCACAAAAACCTCGGTAGATTGTCCCATCAGGCCATACAAGGTCCAGAAGACCGTACTGCAAACAAGGGCGTGCACACCTACAGGTACTCGGCGATCCACGATCGTCGTAAATAACAATAAAAATATCTCATACCTGTAGTATGCCGCCCTACGTATCTCCACGAGTTCCAAGAACTCACTGACGCTGATGAGCAGGTCAACTAAATCAAGCTGCAATGCCCGAAGGCAATCCAAAATGCCACAGGAACGACAAGGGTGGTAGCCTCCGAGAATCCGGGACTGCAACGGATCTCGCACGTCGCAAACCGCACCGTTCTCGGTAGAAACGGGCCAACTCGTTCGCAAATCCTCCGACGAACGAGGGAAGGGACGTGGCTGATGAATGTCGCGGGTGACAAACACCAGCGACCACACACAAAGTAGCGAAGGAAGTGCTTCAAAAACTCCAAAGATCACCAAGATGAAGTGGCAGAGCGTCAGACTGTGAGTAGGAACTCGAACTAACTCTGTCACTTCTCACCACCATTCGACCAAGCCTTTCACTCGAGTCAACACAGCTCATAGGAGAGAAAAACAGCGATCGTTAATAAGGCACTTCAGTAGTTCACTAATACCGGGGGAGAAGGTGGTAAACAAAAACAAAACTGAGAATTCATATGACTCTCTACAGAGTTCATCAAACTAAGAATGACGCTGGTTTATTAATAAACTAAAAACTAAAACAAGATCAAAAGGTTGGAAAAGTATTAACAACTTATAATCAAATTATAATGAATTTACTTTAATCTAATAGGGGGGTATAACTACCCTTTGCTAGTTAGCGGAGGGAGGTAGTAGGAGTAGACCAACCGCCCAGCTCACACCAGCGCTAGTAAACCGTCACTTTACAATTCCGGCGGGACTTCCGGGGGAAGGTGATGGCGGGACCAGTAGGTGTGAAGAGCTTCAGGCTTGTATAGTCAGGAATAACACATTCTAAATTTGTCATATGTTCCGGCACTATATACAAACCTTACACTCTTTACGTTGGAAACTCACCCCATGGTGGATGGAAGTCCTAAATCCAACTGGCTGAAGACTCCCTGGGTGACACACTGTGCTTTGCATGAGCTGATCAGAGAGCGCCCTGACACCTCATAATCATTATAGGATGACAGTCAGGGCAATCTGTGCTATGTGTAGAATTTAGCAATGTAAATTGACTAGGTAAGCATAATTTTGGAGCGAAGCTCCCTACTTAACCTAGACATTGCCTGACCACCTCGCTTGGAGAATGGGGACATAAATACATATACATATATCAGGTTACACAAAGGGCATGGTACCCTCCTGCAGAGGAAGAAAGCTTGTAGAGTTCCTCGTACGTTGGACCCCAAGGGCGGGGAGAGTGAAATATGAAATGGCCAGTCACTCGTGCATTCATCCTAGACTTACTCGTGGGTAACATCTGCCCACAACCAACTGCTATTTCTCCTACAAGGGAGCTGAGGTGTTATTGACCACATTTTGTGCAGTCACCAAAGGACTCAAGGTATAGTAAATGTGTTCAGGTTCCTGTGGGCAATGTTCTGCAGGTAGTGGGCGGTGAACGTTATTTGCCGTTTCCACACGTCCGCTTGTCAAACCTGCGTCGAGAAATAAATTCTTCTTGAACGCCAGGGATGTGCCGACACCCCTGAAGTCGTGATCACATGGATGATAATTGGGAGGGGAGGAGCCTGGTTGTATGGCTCCCTCGATTACCAGTCTGATCCAGTAATCTTCCTCTTGGTCCTCCCCATGTTCACTAAGAACCTGCTGATCTTAGGGTAGACTCAGGAGGTTTTTTCAAGTATTTCCTCAGAGCCCTCACAGGGCAGAGTAACAGTTGGTCTGGGTCATCTGTCACAGAACTGAGACTCTCAATCTAACGAACTCAAATATGAAACTAGTGTCATTTGTCCCCATCCCCTTGAATGGGTGACATCATAAGACAGATCATGTCGCTGACTGACTCTCTCGGCAGAGGCCAGGGCTAGGAGAAAGAACATCTTCAGGGTCAAGTCATGATCTGATGTTTTATGAAGAGGTTCATATGATGCTCCTTCCCCTACATTCCAAGAAGGTGGTCTGACTTCTGACTGAGGGCAGGTGTGCTCAAAATTCCATATGAGGAGAGACAATTCCATCAAAGAGGAAATGTTAACTCTGTTCAGTTTAAAAACAAGGCTTAAGGCCGAGCGAAAGCCTTTCACTGCCGACCCCCAACAAAGTTTTTCCTCCCCAAGGCATACCGAAAACTCCACTATCATTGAAATAGCGTCACTGAGAGGAGAGATACCTCGTCCATGACAGCAACCATAAAAGATGGGCCACTTTGCCTGATATACTGAGGCAGATGACTCCTGGAGGTATCCTGCCACTTTCTTTGCAACTAATTTCTAAAGGACTTTCTTTGAGAGAAGTTGCTGGATAACCTCTAGGCGTGAAGACAAAGCGATGGAATTGCCTTATGGAGGATCTCCATGTGTTGTTGTCTTAGTAGATAGGGAAGTGGAGGAAGTTCACTGTGCCTTCTGTGAGCAGATGCCAAAAGTCTGGGAACCATTTTGCCTGTTGCCACACAGGGCTACTAGGGTTATCGAAAGATCTTGCAATGCACCGACTTTGTTTGGAAGCCTCCATACTAGGTAGAAGGATGGGGAAGTGGAGGAAGCTCTCTGTGCCTTCTGTGAGCAGATACCAAAAGTCTGGGAACCATTTTGCCTGTTGCCACACAGGGCTACTAGGGTTATCGAGAGATCTTGCAATGCACCGACTTTGTTTGGAAGCCTCCATACTAGGTAGAAGGATGGGGAAGTGGAGGAAGCTCTCTGTGCCTTCTGTGAGCAGATACCAAAAGTCTGGGAACCATTTTGCCCGTTGCCACACAGGGCTACTAGGGTTATCGAGAGATCTTGCAATGCACCGACTTTGTTTGGAAGCCTCCATACTAGGTAGAAGGATGGGGAAGTGGAGGAAGCTCTCTGTGCCTTCTGTGAGCAGATACCAAAAGTCTGGGAACCATTTTGCCTGTTGCCACACAGGGCTACTAGGGTTATCGAGAGATCTTGCAATGCACCAACTTTGTTTGGAAGCCTCCATACTAGGTAGAAGGATGGGGAAGTGGAGGAAGCTCTCTGTGCCTTCTGTGAGCAGATACCAAAAGTCTGGGAACCATTTTGCCCGTTGCCACACAGGGCTACTAGGGTTATCGAGAGATCTTGCAATGCACCGACTTTGTTTGGAAGCCTCCATACTAGGTAGAAGGATGGGGAAGTGGAGGAAGCTCTCTGTGCCTTCTGTGAGCAGATACCAAAAGTCTGGGAACCATTTTGCCTGTTGCCACACAGGGCTACTAGGGTTATCGAGAGATCTTGCAATGCACCAACTTTGTTTGGAAGCCTCCATACTAGGTAGAAGGATGGGGAAGTGGAGGAAGCTCTCTGTGCCTTCTGTGAGCAGATACCAAAAGTCTGGGAACCATTTTGCCCGTTGTCACACAGGGCTACTAGGGTTATCGAGAGATCTTGCAATGCACCGACTTTGTTTGGAAGCCTCCATACTAGGTAGAAGGATGGGGAAGTGGAGGAAGCTCTCTGTGCCTTCTGTGAGCAGATACCAAAAGTCTGGGAACCATTTTGCCTGTTGCCACACAGGGCTACTAGGGTTATCGAGAGATCTTGCAATGCACCAACTTTGTTTGGAAGCCTCCATACTAGGTAGAAGGATGGGGAAGTGGAGGAAGCTCTCTGTGCCTTCTGTGAGCAGATACCAAAAGTCTGGGAACCAATTTGCCTGTTGCCACACAGGGCTACTAGGGTTATCGAGAGATCTTGCAATGCACCAACTTTGTTTGGAAGCCTCCATACTAGGTAGAAGGATGGGGAAGTGGAGGAAGCTCTCTGTGCCTTCTGTGAGCAGATACCAAAAGTCTGGGAACCATTTTGCCTGTTGCCACACAGGGCTACTAGGGTTATCGAGAGATCTTGCAATGCACCAACTTTGTTTGGAAGCCTCCATACTAGGTAGAAGGATGGGGAAGTGGAGGAAGCTCTCTGTGCCTTCTGTGAGCAGATACCAAAAGTCTGGGAACCATTTTGCCTGTTGCCACACAGGGCTACTAGGGTTATCGAGAGATCTTGCAATGCACCAACTTTGTTTGGAAGCCTCCATACTAGGTAGAAGGATGGGGAAGTGGAGGAAGCTCTCTGTGCCTTCTGTGAGCAGATACCAAAAGTCTGGGAACCAATTTGCCTGTTGCCACACAGGGCTACTAGGGTTATCGAGAGATCTTGCAATGCACCGACTTTGTTTGGAAGCCTCCATACTAGGTAGAAGGATGGGGAAGTGGAGGAAGCTCTCTGTGCCTTCTGTGAGCAGATACCAAAAGTCTGGGAACCATTTTGCCTGTTGCCACACAGGGCTACTAGGGTTATCGAGAGATCTTGCAATGCACCGACTTTGTTTGGAAGCCTCCATACTAGGTAGAAGGATGGGAACGCGTAGACGTCTATTCTGTTCCGCCGATGATGGAAGGCGTCTTGCCAGACTACCAGAGGATCCGGTACTGGAAAGCAGTACACCGGATGTTTGCGGTATAGGGATGTCACAAACAGGTTGATCGTCGGGGAACCCCACAAAGTCAAAACTTTCTTGGCTAACTGTTATTTCAAAGACCATTTGGAGCCTACTATCTGAGTCCTCCTGTTCAGATTGTCCACCAGCCCTTTCTTCATGCACGGAATTAAGAGGGCAGATAGCGGTACTGAGTTGTCTTCCATCCATCTGAAGATTCGTGAAAAGTACCTCCTTGTTTGTTTGTGTGACACATCACAGTATTGTTGTCGCTCCTCAGCACTGCTCAGTGCCCTCATTTCTAGGAGGTTTATGTGTCACTGTTGCTCAGATTCGGACCAAAGCTTGGAAGCCTTGAGGTGCAACAGGTGAGCACACCCACCCGTCTTTTGATGTGTCTATGAAGAGCAACAAATCTGGAGGAGAGAGAAGGTCTACTCCGCTAAGCAAGTTGGTGTCCGACACCCACCGCTCAGGTCTCTCTTCATTTCTAGACCTACCAGTACCGAGGTGTTCGGTGGGTCGAGGTGTTGGGACCAAAAGGTCTTCAGCTGCCACTGTAAAGAACGAATGTGCAAATGGCCGTTGAGAACTAACTTCTATAGAGATGTTAAGTGTCCCAGCAGCCTTTGCCAAAGAGTACCTCTCTGTCAACTTTATTCGTTCCTCAGATGGGAAAACTTTGCCTAGTTTGGTCATGATTTTCATCCCTAGATACACCATCTCTTGAAGAAATAAAGCAGGTATGAATTCTCGTAATTTACCAAGATCCTGGCAAAAGGTGAGAAGCCTGTCTCAGTGGAGGAGAAGGGTCTCTCTTGAGTCTTCTAAAATTAGCCAATCATCTAGATAACAAAGGAGACAAATGCCATTTCTTTGAGCCCTGTGGCCGCGGGGGCATAAAACAATTAGAATAGCGCCAACGTTATCCCTGCGTGTCGTAAGAGGCGACTAAAAGGGACGGGACGAGGGGGCTGGGAACCCCCTCTCCTGTAAAAGTATCCTGTGAGACAGCAACAAAGAGATGGAGCTGGGGGGAGAGTGACTGCTCCCCGCACTCTAGTTTTGGGGTGTTTGAATGTGCGTGGATGTAGTACGATAGAGAGTAAACGATGTGAGATTGGAAGTATGTTTAGAAGTAGAAGGATGGATGTATTGGCCTTGTGTGAGACAAAGATGAAAGGAAAGGGTGAAGTGATGTTTGGTGAAATGTCTGGTAGAGTGTCTGGGATTGAAAGGGGAAGAGCGAGAGAGGGTGTGGCTTTATTGTTGAGTGAATGGATGACAGGTAAAGTAGTGGAATGGGAGGAGATATCATCTAGGTTAATGTGGGTAAGGGTTAGGTTGGGTAGGGAATGTTGGGCGTTTGTCAGTGCGTATGGGCCAGGTAGTGAGAAAAGTGAAGAAGAGCGGAATGAGTTCTGGAATGAATTAACTAGGTGTGTAGAAGGACTGGGTAGAAGGAATTATGTAGTTGTTATGGGTGACTTAAATGCTAGAGTGGGTGCTGGAGAGGTAGAAGGTGTCATTGGGAAATATGGCGTACCAGGTGAAAATGAGAGTGGTGAGAGACTGGTAGATATGTGTGTTGAACAAGAGATGGTAATAAGTGCTAGCTTTTTTAAAAAGAAAGATAAAAATAAGTATACATGGGTAAGAGTGGCAAATGGAAGAGTAGTAGAAAGGGCATTAATGGATTATGTGTTGATAACTAAAAGAATGTTTGGAAGATTGAAAGACGTGCACGTGTTTAGGGGTATGGCTAACGGTATGTCTGATCATTTTTTGGTGGAAGGAAAATTAGTTGTAGCAAAAGAGTGAGGGAATAGAGTAGGTGGATGTAAAAGGGAGCTAGTGAGGGTTGAAGAGCTAATAAAACCGGGGGTAAAAAGTAAATATCAGGAAAGGTTGAAAATGGCATATGACGAGGTGAGAGTAAGAGAAACTGGTAATTTAGAGGAGGAGTGGAAGTTAGCAAAAGAAAATTTTGTTGGGATTGCAAGTGATGTATGTGGCAAGAAGGTTGTTGGAGGCAGCATGAGGAAGGGCAGTGAATGGTGGAATGAAGGTAAAAGTGGAAGAGAAAAAGAGGGCTTTTGAAGAATGGCTGCAGAGTAATAGTATAGAGAAGTATGAAAAATATAGAGAGCAAAAGGTGGAAGTAAAGCGCAAGGTACGTGAGGCAAAGAGGGCAGCTGACCTGAGGTGGGGTCAGGGACTGGGTCAGTCATATGAAGAGAATAAGAAGAAGTTTTGGAAAGAAGTGAAGAGAGTAAGGAAGGCCGGCGCAAGAATTGAAGAGACAGTGAAAGATGGAAATGGAAGGTTGTTAAAAGGAGAGGAGGCAAGGAAAAGGTGGGCGGAATATTTTGAAAGTTTGCTGAATGTTGAGGATGATAGGGAGGCAGATATAATTGCGGTTCCAGGTGTTGAGGTGCCAGTGATGGGAGATGAGAATGAGAGAGAGATTACAATAGAGGAAGTGAGGAGAGCACTAGATGAAACGAGAGTAGGAAAAGCATCGCGTATGGATGGTGTGAAAGCTGAGATGTTGAAGGAAGGGGGTGTGACTGTACTTGAATGGTTGGTGAGATTGTTTAATGTGTGTTTTGTGTTGTCAATGGTACCAGTAGATTGGGTCTGTGCATGTATTGTACCACTATATAAGGGTAAGGGAGATGTGCATGAGTGTTGTAATTCAAGAGGTATTAGTTTGTTGAGTGTAGTTGGAAAAGTGTATGGTAGAATACTGATTAATAGGATTAAGGATAAAACAGAGAATGCAATCTTGGAAGTACAGGGTGGTTTTAGAAGAGGTAGGGGTTGTATGAATCAGATTTTTACAGTTAGGCAGATATGCGAGAAATATTTAGCAAAAGGTAAGGAGGTGTATGTTGCGTTTATGGATCTGGAGAAAGCATATGATAGAGTTGATAGGGAAGCAATGTGGAATGTGATGAGGTTATATGGAGTTGGTGGAAGGTTGTTGCAAGCAGTGAAAAGTTTCTACACAGGTAGTAAAGCATGTGTTAGAATAGGAAATGAGGTGAGCGATTGGTTTCCGGTGAGAGTGGGGCTGAGACAGGGATGTGTGATGTCGCCGTGGTTGTTTAACTTGTATGTTGATGGAGTGGTGAGAGAGGTGAATGCTAGAGTGCTTGGACGAGGATTAAAACTGGTAGGCGAGAATGATCATGAATGGGAGGTAAATCAGTTTTTGTTTGCGGATGATACTGTACTGGTAGCAGACACAGAAGAGAAGCTTGACCGACTAGTGACAGAATTTGGAAGGGTGTGTGAGAGAAGGAAGTTGAGAGTTAATGTGGGTAAGAGTAAGTTTATGAGATGTACGAGAAGGGAAGGTGGTGCAAGGTTGAATGTCATGTTGAATGGAGAGTTACTTGAGGAGGTGGATCAGTTTAAGTACTTGGGGTCTGTTGTTGCAGCAAATGGTGGAGTGGAAGCAGATGTACGTCAGAGAGTGAATGAAGGTTGCAAAGTGTTGGGGCCAGATAAGGGAGTAGTAAAAAATAGAGGATTGGGCATGAATGTAAAGAGAGTTCTATATGAGAAAGTGATTGTACCAACTGTGATGTATGGATCGGAGTTGTGGGGAATGAAAGTGATGGAGAGACAGAAATTGAATGTGTTTGAGATGAAGTGTCTGAGGAGTATGGCTGGTGTATCTCGAGTAGATAGGGTTAGGAACGAAGTGGTGAGGGTGAGAACGGGTGTAAGAAATGAGTTAGCGGCTAGAGTGGATATGAATGTGTTGAGGTGGTTTGGCCATGTTGAGAGAATGGAAAATGGCTGTCTACTAAAGAAGGTGATGAATGCAAGAGTTGATGGGAGAAGTACAAGAGGAAGGCCAAGGTTTGGGTGGATGGATGGTGTGAAGAAAGCTCTGGGTGATAGGAGGATAGATGTGAGAGAGGCAAGAGAGCGTGCTAGAAATAGGAATGAATGGCGAGCGATTGTGACGCAGTTCCGGTAGGCCCTGCTGCTTCCTCCGGTGCCTTAGATGACCGCGGAGGTAGCAGCAGTAGGGGACTCAGCAGTATGAAGCTTCATCTGTGGTGGAAATGTGGGAGGTTGGGCTGTGGCACCCTAGCAGTACCAGCTGAACTCGGCTGAGTCCCTGGTTAGGCTGGAGGAACGTAGAGAGTAGAGGTCCCCTTTTTGTTTTGTTTCTTGTTGTTGTCGGCTAACCCCCATAATTGGGGGAAGTGCCTTTGGTATATGTATGTATGTATGTTGAGCCCAAGTGGACACTAGGGCCACGACCCGAGTAAACACCCGAAGCAGAGCACCTTTAACTGGTATATCTATCTGCTTAATGTGAATCTCGGGTACTTTCTTGAGGATGGCTGAACGGAGATCTGGACGTACGCCTCCTTGAAGTCTACCAATATCATGAAGTCCTCTGGTCTGACAGCCTGCCTGCCTGACTGTCTGGGCTGTTTCCATCTTGAATGGAGTTTGTTGGACAAACTTGTACAGGAGCTGAGAGGTTGATACCTGGTCTCCAGCCTCTAGCCAGCTTTTCTACAAGAAATCCCTACTGTAAAGCTGGAGGCTTGTTCTCTTGGAGAACATACAGTACTTCCCTAGCATGGTCTGGACTTCGGCTCGAAGGGACCGTTCCTTCATGGATCCCATTGCGTACGAATCTGACATTACCGGATGTAGGCTCAGAAGAGGGGAGAGAGCATGAACGGAACAATGTACTGTATCCCTTTTTGAGTATGTAGACTGATTAAGTTTCGGCGCCGTAGAGTATCGACCTCGGCCATTACAATAATGAGCAACCAAGATCACATGCAGACCTCTGTCAGGCAGAGCTCGCCCACCCACCTCACTAGTGCTTGGTGTATGGGTGCGCAACGCTGCACAAGACTCCCTTGCGAGACTCGGGTCTGTGCTCATGCCCAAGTGAAATGGACCAGATTACTCTCGTATGACCTGCCACCTGCAGAAGCCAGGTGGGTAGTACGCTCTTACAGGAGGAGGCATTTGGTAGTAAAAGGCAAGTAAGGTTGTGAGAGAGAGGTTGTACCAGCAATCTATTCTGGAAGAAAAAATTTTCCCTTCCGACTTATCTGGGCTATCTGGTCAGCCAACTATCCAGTAGGGTAGTCACCACTCTAAGGAATTGTGTTTGTAGTTGCCAAGTTCAATTCAGAGGAACCAGTAACCTTGACTCTCAAACAAAAGGTCAACTCTCATCGGTTGCTCCCAAGGGCCTGAAAGTTTGCCTATCGAATAAACATCTCAAGTCAACTGCTGTTAAGTCATACAATCAGTTGCAAGCAATTGTTCTGTTAAAGGGGGAATTCTGCCCTCCACCTCGTCGATGGGAGAGGCAGCGACAGCATCAGTTGGCAGGTATCATCATCTGCGGCAAAGACGCCAAAGGGAAATTCTCACAAGCAGTTGCCTAACTCCTTCGTCACCAAGCTCCAAAGAGCAAGATCGGGACATGGACGAATCCTATTCCCGCCAGAGGAATCCCTTGGGGGAGAAACTACTCGGGCAAAAGCAGTCTCTCCCACAGGCGGGAAAGACGACCAACTCCTATTGCTGCTAACAGCAATTCTCCCCGCACGCAGGAAAATTGCTGAACAGTGGCTGATGGAGGGTAACTCTCATTTGGAAGGGAAAGTGCCTGAGACTTAGTGGAGGGTAACTCTACCTCGGAAGGGGAAGTTGTCTAACACCTGAAGGCAGCCCTCAGGGCAGCACTCTGCCTCCCATCAACAATATTTCTTCAAGTTGAAGGTTGGCATTTAGAGCTGTCTGTGAGACGTAGTTGAAGCTAGATTTTGGCTTCACCCTGAAGAGATCCCCCAGACTGCAAACTTTGAAGGGAACCAGTCTGCCACTGCTCTCGTTCCTATGCTGGAGCTGCTGGAACAAAGCAGCAGATGCAGTGTGTGCTGCAGTAAATTGTAATTCCCTCAGAAACTATTCCTTACCCAGGAGGCCTGAAGGCCCCAACGAAGGTGGAGGTTGCAGCCAGTGGCGATGGAAGAGAGGTCACCCGCTGGTGGTAGATGGAGTCCACATCTAAGGGATTGATTGATTAATTTGAAATCCGAGTCACCATCAGTAAAGAAAAAGGATTTTTTAAAAATTAGGACAGTTGATTTTAATCGTAAGCAGGTTGAAAGGTTTCGACAGGAGAGCAAGACTACGTCTCAACTCTACAGAGCCGAAACAAAAAGTAGCGGTTGTTTACTAGTGCTGGGGTGGGCAGGGTGGTTGGACTAACCACGCTAACCCTTCGCAAAGGCTTTAACGAGTAGTTGCAGCTATCACTGAAATGATACTCCTACGTAAGGAGCATAAGGTTTGCATGTATTGAAAAAAAAAAAAAAAAATTACGCAGTTTATTTTCCAATTAAACAAACGAATAATCAATGGAAATAAAAATATCTAAAATTAGAGATTTTTAAGGGGAAAATTAAATAAATTATTAGTTACATATTGTCACATCCTACCTTTAAATAAATAAGTTAGTAATAATGAACCAATTAAACACATGACACCGATGACTTACTTATACCTCAAAAATTAATTACACCATTAATGACTGAATCCTAATCGATAAAAAAAAGCATATTCAACTTAGAACTTAATTCATTCCACCATTCCTTGTGATTTTATTTGTCATGAAATAGTTCATTTTGATCTAATTTTTGAACGCTGTAAATACTTAACCCTTTTACCCCCAAAGGATGTACTGGTACGTTTCACAAAACTCATCCCTTTACCCCCATGGACGTACCGGTACGTCCTTGCAAAAAACTGCTATTTACATTTTTTTTTCATAATTTTGATAATTTTTTGAGAAACTTCAGGCATTTTCCAAGAGAATGAGACCAACCTGACCTCTCTATGATGAAAATTAAGGCTGTTAGAGCAATTTAAAAAAAATATACTGCAAAATGTGCTTGAAAAAAAATAACCCCTGGGGGTTAAGGGTTGGAAAGTTCCAAATAGCCTGGGGGTAAAAGGGTTAAAAGCTTATATACATTTTCTTATTCCTTTTGCACAAGGATAAAATTACAGAATTTCCTTTATACATACATACATACATATACCAAGGCACTTCCCCCAATTTTGGGGGGTAGCCGACATCAACGAATGAAACAAAAACAAAAACAAAAAAGGGAATCTATACTCTCTACGTTCCTCCCAGTTCCTCAGGGCTCCAATAAGGAAAGCATTGATGTACAGTACGTAAAAGAATTAGGAAATGAAGAAAAGAAAAATGTTTACAAATAATAAAACAATGAAGGTAGCAAGGTAGAAAAAAACATGAAATAGATGAACTAAGAATTGACATGAAAATGAACCTTCTAAGAAAAGTTTGTTGGGAATATCATTGCAAATTTTGGTCATGGACACTAGAAGACTTCAAGAATTAACTGCATGCACACTATTACATGGTTAATGGTGAAAGTATAGAATAAAAGAAAACACTTCATTAATACTTGAAAAGTCTCAATATATATGACAATGTCTTCGAAAATTGTATTTTTCCTAACATACAAACCACGAATTACTCTCTCTTAGGTTATCTGGGGGCTTCAGCTCTCCCACGACCAGAAATCCCCCCCAACCCCCAACAAATCGGCCAACCACCCTTCCAGTACGACCTCCTCTATTGACCCACAATGCACCTAGAAGGACCTCTCAAGATCACGCATACCCAGGACTGCTTAACCCTTTTACCCCCAGGCTCTTTGGAAATTTCCAACCCCTAACCCGCAAGGGGTTATTTTTTCCCCAGCACATTTTGCAGTATATATTTTTTAAATTGCTCTAACAGCCTTAATTTTTGTCATAGAGAGGTCAGGTTGGTCTCATTCTCTTGGAAAATGCCTGAATGTTTTCAAAAAATTATCAAAAATATGAAAAAAAAAAAATTTATAGCTTTTTTTTGCAAGGACGTACCGGTACGTCCATGGGGGTAAAGGGATGAGTTTTGTGAAACGTACCAGTACGTCCTTTGGGGGTAAAAGGGTTAACTAACCCCATTCTAGTCTGAAGAAAACTACCGATCTCGACTCCTACCGAGAGGGGTTTCAGTGAGGAAGGCAGAATGGGTAGTAACCCGAGAGTACAGTAGTTCGTGGTAAGTTAGGAAATATACAATTTTCAAAGAAATTGTCATTTGTTCCAACACGACACTTACCATGAACTACTCTCTCTTAGGAGACTCAGACTTACGAGGAGGGGAAATGGACCCAGGTAGGAGAGGTGCAACTGGAGGTCGAGGGGAGGGGGCGGGCTTACCGGGAAAATCACTCGTACAACAATACCAGAGAACCACAGATAAGACAATGGAACAATCATCCAGACAACGTCTTCTTGATCCAAAGGTAGCTGCCCGATAAACAGGGGAGGGGGGGAGGGGGTGTTTAAGGATTTGAGACACTCTACTGCTCCCCGTTCGGCATAAAGTAGGTAATGTATAGAAAGTTAGATCCCTTCCCGAGACCTGAGAGAACAGTCTTTGCCATGTTCAATTGCTACTCTGTATCAAAATTTACAGTCACATATCCACGAGAGAAACTTCGTGCAGTGAGACTTTTTGAAGCGCCCTATGCTCTGGGACTCCTAAAAGATGGTAAAAGCTTCATTTTACACAGAGCAGAGAAATTTTTTTTTCATTGAAATGTAGATACCGTAATTGGAACAAAATCACGAAAGTAATAAGCCACATGAATAAAAGGAGAAACAAACAGTTATCTAATATCAAATGAACTAAGAGTAATTTCGTTAACAGGTAGATATTTGCAATACCATACCAAAGACCCTTGACCTTTTTCCTGCACTGGACGACTGACCTATTTGTATAGGACTGAACTACATAGGAACTGAACCTCTACTAGGGGAATGGCCTTCTATTATTATTATTATTACTTGCTAAGCTACAACCCTAGTTGGAAAAGCAGGATGCTATAAGCCCAGGGGCTCCAACAGGGAAAATAGCTCAAGGAATGGGAACAAGGAAAAATCAAATATTCTAAGAACAGCAACATTTAAATATTTCAATATAAATTATAAAAAACTTTAACAAAACAAGAGGAAGAGAAATTAAGATAGAATAGTGTGCCCCAGTGTATCCTCAAGCAAGATAACTCTAATCCAAGACAGTGGAAGACCATGGTGCAGAGGCTATAGCATTACCCATGACTAGAAAACAATGGTTTGATTTTGGAGTGTCCTCCTAGAAGAACTACTTACCATAGCTAAAGAGTCTCTTCTACCCTTAACAAGAGGAAAGTAACCACTGAACAAATACAGTGCAGTAGTTAACCCCTAGGGTGAAGGGGAATTGTTTGGTAATCTCAGTGTTGTCAGGTGTACGAGGACAGAGGAGAATCTGTAAAGAATATGCCAGACTATTCGGTGTATGTGTAGGCAAGGGAAAGTGAACCGTAACCAGAGAGAAGGATTCAATGTAGTACTGTCTGGCCAGTCAAAGGGCCCCATAACTCTCTAGCGGTAGTACCTCAACAGGTGGCTGGTGCCCTGGCCATTCTACTACTGACCATCAACTAGGATACTGACCTGCTAAGGAATTGAGAAATGAAGAGGTACCATATTTCCCGTGGTACAAGACACTACAAGTGGTAGGATGCACCCTATATTCATCCAAGTAATTTTTGGAAAATAAGAAATTGAGTATTTCCCAACCTATCGTAGCAGCAATTCCTAGTCAGCGATTTTCATATGATTTTCATTCTAGCACGGTAAATTTCTATATTTTGCTACATATTCATATAAAAAAAACCCACCAAACTAGTCTTAGTTAATACCACAGTAACAATGTTTCCAAGTGTTTGTTTACATGAAAGCAGTGCTGCCAAATGATCGTGATGAAATTTCGGCGGACTAGTAAAATTCCAGCAATATTTCCTAAATTCCTCATGTACACATTTCATACTAAATTAACTATTGATCAAATAAAGAATAATCTAGAATTTTACAAGGCAAAGACAGTTGAGGAAAGACAGGAAAGCCTACCTATAAAAAATACCCTGAGCATCTGGTCAGCGCCATCTATTGCCGACACACTGAACTAACTGGCTAAAAAACTGTACAGGATTTGGTATTTCAGAGGGTTCATAAATTATGTTACCATAACAGTTCCCCAATAATTGGTCTATTATTATTCATCTAGTGATTTTCCATATATTTGTATTAAATCATGTTGATCATTAGACTACCTATATTCTTTTTTCAAATTTATTTATTGTTTCCTGTTCATTTACTTTCTCATTATTATTATTGTTATTACTTGCTACAACCCTAGTTGGAAAAGCAGGATGCTATAAGCCCAGGGGCCCCAACAGGAAAAATAGCCCAGTGAGGAAAGGAAAAAGGGAAAAATAAAATATTCTAAGAAGAGTAACATCATTAAAATAAATATATCCTATATAAACTATATAAACTTTAACAAAACAAGAGGAAGAGAAATTAGATAGAATAGTATGCCCGAGTGTACCCTCAAGCAAGAGAACTCTAACCCAAGACAGTGGAAGACCATGATACAGAGGCTATGGCACTACCCAAGACTAGAGAATAATGTGTCCTTCTCCTAGAAGAGCTGAGGACTCCCTTCCTTTACGCAAGACGAGTTAATACAAAATTTAATATCTATTACTATCATTAAAAACCAGACTGCATATATCACCTATAGAATTATGGCTAATCTTAAGACTTTACACACATCTAGAAAATGCAAGTTAAAAGTTAGGCTGTGTGTTTAATGTATATACAGTATAATACTGCAAATATAACTTACAGAATATGTGAAAAACACACAGCCGAAATAGGACCTGTGCGCCTAAGACAAAGCTATAGAAGGGGAGATTAGTGGTGGGTGGTCTAATATCGTCATAGGCTTGTTAACAGCCATATTTTTCTCATATCATATAGAGATATGGTTAGAGAAGATACTCTAATTTTTTCTGTATTTAATGTGATGTTTGTTTCTAGAGGTACAGGTTTGTGCTTACATTAGTAAAATTAGGCCCTGTTTCAATGTATAATCTCAGACATTGATCAAGTACAAATGTATTGTAAGTTATAATCATCTATACATTCAATATACAACCATACCTTAACTTTGCATCAATAAATTTGAGGTGAAAATACACCATTAATTGATAGTTTATGCTTGTGGGGCAATATATTCAACATAGGCTTCTTGTTTTACATATGGCGTCGGCATTGCCACAATTGTTTTCAGGACTTTAGTTAGCCTTACTAGATTGCCAGATCCCAAATTCTCCCCGAGAAGGATGGAAATACATAATCATGAGCTTAAATGAAATTAGAAGAACCATGCTAGATTTTTTTTACATAGTGTAGCCTGATAAAAAACACCCATCATAGTTTGAAAAGAACACTGGAGAAATATTTCCATCTGGCAACACTGACTCGAGTAAGCAAGTAGCGGATGACAGGCGCGCAATATATCAGCGCCAACTGTTGCCGACGCGACCTATTAAAGCGGGCAAATGCTCGCAGAAATTCAAGCATCGTTCCTGTCTTCCCTGTACTGCTGCGAAGAGGAAGATTTTTTTTCTGCGGTTTGTGCAACTAGGTCTAGTTAGTTTTCAGCTAACTTGGTAACACTGTGTGACTCAGCAGCGAGATGTTTTTTCAATTTTCTATTCAGCAACAACTATCTGTATTTATCAGAACCCATGCAACAAAGTCATTGCCATATTATTGCTTTATTACAAATTAGTAGGGGATTCAGCATTATGAAGCTTCATCTGTGGTGGATAACGGGGGAGGGTGGGCTGTGGCACCCTAGCAGTACCAGCTGAACTCGGTTGAGTCCCTTGTTAGGCTGGGAGGAACGTAGAGAGTAGAGGTCCCCTTTTTTGTTTTTGTTTCATTTGTTGATGTCAGCTACCCCCCAAAATTGGGGGAAGTGCCTTGGTATATGTATGTATGTATTACAAATTAACAAAATATGAGAAAATATAAAAATAACAAATTTGTATTTTTCCTAGTGTACAAACTTGGAGCTATTTATAGGGTATTCATTCAGCTACGCCAAAAGTATACCCCATAAATAGCGGAGGGTTTGCATCTACGCCGGAACAAACACTGCGTCAACAAGTAATACATCGTAGCGGTGTCTGCTTGGATACCATTAGTTGGCATTTTTGCATGTAGATGTGTTGGCTAATCAGCTGACAAAAAAAAAAAGAAGAAAAAAAAAGTATCCTGTTGCCATGATTAATTAAAAAAGTACATTCAAAATAAGTTTATTTATTACATATGAATGATGATTGTAGGCTTATATTTTACGTCAGGTGCGTGTGTATGTATCATTACTGAGGTGTTTGAGAGTTGTCAAACTGCCCTATACAACTTTATCTTACACAAAAGGAAAAAAAAGCGAGTCTTATGACATGGAAAATAAGGTACTTCATCAATGCATCCCAAACACCGGTCCTTTTCAGTGTGGAAAATATAGTAAAGGATATTAGACAGCATACAGTACTGAGCTTCAGATATACAGTAACGGGTTTGTACTTTTAACGTAATTAGTTCTTTCAAAATATACGAGATACAAGTACTGTGCTGTATTGCTTTTTACAAGACATGCAAGGACTAATATCTACAATGGAACTCACCTTATCCAAGGCTGTATTGGGAAAGACTTGCTGCAACAACGCGAGAAGCTTCGGCACTTTGGTCTGCAGGCGCCCCTTCAACTCGGCAAGCAGTTGATCGTTGAGAATCAGACAACATCGGCTTCAGGAGAAGTCTCGCCGGATGATGTCGTGCGAGTTATTAATGTAGGTTTTTAACTTTGTCTTGAAAAAATCATCCTGTAAAATAAAATAAAATTAAATTAGCAAGAAAATACTATGCTAGTCAGTGGCTCCACCTGAAATTTGTAAACTGGTATTAAAATAAACGTACGTAAACATCATCTTAACTCTATTATCTTGAAATGGTGAATCATTTAGTGACTGATTAACAATAATCATTGTGAAAAGTTGGCAATACGTAAGCTGGTTAAATCAAATTTTTATGGATTATAATCATCATTAATAATAAGGGATTTTGACGAAGGAAAAATATTTCTGGGCAAGGAACCTGCGTCGCCCAGTGAAATGCTCCTCTAGCACCATTTCTAAGGCATAGTTATTGCTGAATATACCAGAGAAAAAAAAAAAAAAAAGAGATGCCAGGAATAAACCTAACTCGCTCACTCATTGAGTGTCGGTATAGAAAACTGGGGCGTGATTGAACCACGACCATAGATCCCTCACCAATTAGACCTCTCCTTTATCAACATAACCCCCCTCTCTACCCCTAACATCTCCCCACCCCCCATCCTCATTCCTCCTCAGCACTTGCGTTTGTCAGACGTGTTTTGTTTTGCTCTGTGTTGTTTTGTGTTTTTTGGAAGAGATGTCCGACATTTTAGAGATCCCTGCACCCAAGTTGAGTATTGTATTTGTCTGTTTGGGATTTCTTAGAAGCGACACTTATTATTCTTAACCGTGTTTGGTTTTTCGTTTTCTCTGCTGGTTGTTCCCACCAGTGAGGAAAATTCAAAAGATTTACTTTACTTGTGAATTTCACAAGCAGTGGCACCACAGTATATCGAATCACATTTTCTTCCAACTGCTCTGAAATTAGTCTATGATTTTCTAGGAAAATCACAAATTTCTAAAGTAATTTGTATTTTTCCTAATTGTGCAAACATCAGTCATATAATAGTTCAGTGGCCACTTTCCTCTTGGTAAGGGTAGAAGACATTTTAGCTATGGTAAGCAGCTCTTCTAGGAGAAGGGCTATCCAAAATCAAAACCACTGTTCTCTAGTCTCGGGTAGTGCCATAGCCTCTGTACCATTGTCTTCCGCTGTCTTGGGTTAGAGTTCTCTTGCTTGAGGGTACACTCAGGCACATTAACAAAACAAGAGGAAGAGAAATTAGATAGAGTAAAGTTTTTATTGTTTATACTGTATAAGAAATATTTATTCTAAAGTTATTACTGTTCTTTGTCGATGTCTCACAGGATGTAGATACAGGAGAGGGGGTTCCTAGCCCCCTAGTCCCGTCCCTGCTGCTGCTTCCTCCGATGCCTTAGATGACCGCGGAGGTAGCAGCAGTAGGGGATTCAGCATTATGAAGCTTCATCTGTGGTGGATAACAGGGGAGGGTGGGCTGTGGCACCCTAGCAGTACCAGCTGAACTCGGTTGAGTCCCTTGTTAGGCTGGGAGGAGCGTAGAGAGTAGAGGTCCCCTTTTTTGTTTTTGTTTCATTTGTTGATGTCGGCTACCCCCCAAAATTGGGGGAAGTGCCTTGGTATACATATGTATGTATTACTGTTCTTAAAATATTCTATTTTTCCTCGTTTCCTTTCCGTACTGGGATGTTTTCCCCGTTGGGGTCCCTGAGTTTATAGCATCCTGCTTTTCCAAAATAATAATAATGACGACTTTACGAACCTGTAGTGGCCACTAAGAATTTAATCAATTTACATTCAATGTGTTGGCTAATCAGCTGACAAAAAAAAAGGAAAAAAAAAGTATCTTGTTGCCATGATTAATTAAAAAAGTACATTCAAAATAAGTTTATTTATTACATATGAAATAAGGACAAGGATAACACGTGAGAACACAAGGGAAGGATAAGGTAACCACTCGGGGATACAAAGGGATAGCACAGGGATACCATGTGGGAACCACGCGGGACACAAAGGAGTCTGGGACATAAAGAGTCGCACTGAGATAAGGAGAGCGTCGAGATGATATCGCGCCGCAACCAGAGAACTTACCGAGGACCGAGACCCAAGCTAGCAGGCTGGCTGACACGGGCCTAGCCTCAGGGCACGTATCCTACCACCCGAGGTTAGACTTCACAGAAAACGGAAGTAGGGTAAACTACACAAAACTCTGGTCGGATGAGAGGAGATTCCAGGTAACTCCTAAGAAAGTAGTTCGAGGTAAGTTTCCGTGTTGGAACAAAGTTGAAATAAAAGATGTGGACAGATAAAAGCTAGATAAGTAATAAAAAAAGTTACGTAAGGAGCTACTAATACAAGTAACAAATATACGTTAGTTTTACCATGCAAATAGAAAAGAGCAAAGGCTAAATACAATACCAGGTGTTCAACTTACACACATTCATAGAAACAAACACATATCCAACTGATATTATAAATCTCGGATATTGTATCAAAAGTTCATAATGAAATACAATATCATAATTCAATGAAGTAAACAAGACGACCTTTGCCATATGAAACTGGATTATTTGTTGAATTTTGTAGTGAAAAGTTTACGCATGTGAGTCAGCTGATGCCTAACCTACAACAAACTAACAAAATTTGGCTTACAAACAGCTTCTCATACATACATACATATACCAAGGCACTTCCCCCAATTTGGGGGGGTAGCCGACATCAACAAATGAAACAAAAACAAAAGGGGGACCTCTACTCTCTACGTTCCTCCCAGCCTGACAAGGGACTCAACCGAGTTCAGCTGGTACTGCTAGGGTGCCACAGCCCACCCTTCCCCGTTATCCACCACAGACGAAGCTTCATAACGCTGAATCCCCTGCTGCTGCTACCTCCGCGGTCATCTAAGGCACCGGAGGCAGCAGCAGGGCCTACCGGAACTGCGTCACAATCGCTCGCCATTCATTCCTATTTCTAGCACGCTCTCTTGCCTCTCTCACATCTATCCTCCTAACACCCAGAGCTTCCTTCACTCCATCCATCCACCCAAACCTTGGCCTTCTTCTCGGAACCTACTAAGTTTGCATGTTGAGGATAATCTGTCAATATTTCTACAATTTGCCCCCAATATACCTTAAAACTAAGCTTCAGATTACCAAAATACCTTAAAACTAAGCTTCAGATTACCAAAATACCTTAAAACTAAGCCTCAGATTACCAAAATACCTTAAAACTAAGCCTCAGATTACCAAAATACCTTAAAACTAAGCCTCAGATTACCAAAATACCTTAAAACTAAGCCTCAGATTACCAAAATACCTGAAAACTAAGCCTCAGATTACCAAAATACCTTAATACTAAGCCTCAGATTACCAAAATACCTTAAAACTAAGCCTCAGATTACCAAAATACCTTAAAACTAAGCCTCAGATTACCAAAATACCTTAAAACTAAGCCTAACATAACAATATTCTTTCATTATTTCAATACCTTCTAATTTATCTACAAAAAAAGTATACATAGTGAAACTCACATAAAGATGAAAATCTGTCTTAAACTGCTCCCAGTTGAAGAGGGGGAACCGCTTCAAGATTTCATTGGAAGGACACTTTTTCTGGTGTAAATTCTGTGGAAAACAAAAATGTAGTAACAGCATTAGAGAGAGAAGCATCTTTGCTAAGGATATGTTTGTATTTGTATCTTTAAGATTGATAAAGTAAAGAACAGATGCTGAGTGCATTGACCATAATTAGGTAAAAATAAAACCAAAAAGCATCACAAATTTTAAGCATTTTTGTACTTTTCCTAACCATACAAACACGAATTCTTCATGGGAGCGTGACTTCCGCAAAGCTGGTACGGTCACTTCAACTTTTAACGAGGTCATAGGTAGTAGGTTGGCCAGGGTACCAGCCGCCCGTTGAAATACTACCGCTAGAGTGTTATGGGGGTCCTTTTGACTGGCCAGACAGTACTATATTGGATCTTTCTCTCTGGTTACGTTTCTTTCCCTTTGCCTACATACGCTGAATAGTCTGGCCTATTCTCTACAGATTCTCCTCTGTCCTCATACACCTGACAACACAGAGATTACTAAACAATTCTTCTTTGCTCAAGGGGTTAACTACTGCACTGTATTTGTTCAGTGGCTACTTTCCTCTTGGTAAGGGTAGAAGAGACTCTTTAGCTATGGTAAGCAGCTCTTCTAGGAGAGGGACACTCCAAAATAAAACCATTGGTCTCTAGTCTTGGGTAGTGCCATAGCCTATGTACCATGGTGTTCCACTGTCTTGGGTTAGAGTTCTCTTGCTTGAAGGTACACTCGGGCACACTGTTCTATCTAGTTTCTCTTCCTCTTGTTTTGTTAAAGTTTTTATAGCTTATATAGGAAATATTTATTTTAATGTTCTTATTCTTCTCAAGATATTTTATTTTTCCTTGTTTCCTTTCCTCACTGGGCTATTTTCCCTGTTGGAGCCCCTGGGTTTATAGCATAGTTTTCCAACTTGGGTTGTAGCTTAGAAAATAATAATAATAATAATAATAATAATAATGATAATAATAATGATACTGTACTGGTAGCAGACACAGAAGAGAAGCTTGACCGACTAGTGACAGAATTTGGAAGGGTGTGTGAGAGAAGGAAGTTGAGAGTTAATGTGGGTAAGAGTAAGGTTATGAGATGTACGAGAAGGGAAGGTGGTGCAAGGTTGAATGTCATGTTGAATGGAGAGTTACTTGAGGAGGTGGATCAGTTTAAGTACTTGGGGTCTGTTGTTGCAGCAAATGGTGGAGTGGAAGCAGATGTACGTCAGAGAGTGAATGAAGGTTGCAAAGTGTTGGGGGCAGTTAAGGGAGTAGTAAAAAATAGAGGATTGGGCATGAATGTAAAGAGAGTTCTATATGAGAAAGTGATTGTACCAACTGTGATGTATGGATCGGAGTTGTGGGGAATGAAAGTGATGGAGAGACAGAAATTGAATGTGTTTGAGATGAAGTGTCTGAGGAGTATGGCTGGTGTATCTCGAGTAGATAGGGTTAGGAACGAAGTGGTGAGGGTGAGAACGGGTGTAAGAAATGAGTTAGCGGCTAGAGTGGATATGAATGTGTTGAGGTGGTTTGGCCATGTTGAGAGAATGGAAAATAGCTGTCTGCTAAAGAAGGTGATGAATGCAAGAGTTGATGGGAGAAGTACAAGAGGAAGGCCAAGGTTTGGGTGGATGGATGGTGTGAAGAAAGCTCTGGGTGATAGGAGGATAGATGTGAGAGAGGCAAGAGAGCGTGCTAGAAATAGGAATGAATGGCGAGCGATTGTGACGCAGTTCCGGTAGGCCCTGCTGCTTCCTCCGGTGCCTTAGATGACCGCGGAGGTAGCAGCAGTAGGGGACTCAGCAGTATGAAGCTTCATCTGTGGTGGAAATGTGGGAGGTTGGGCTGTGGCACCCTAGCAGTACCAGCTGAACTCGGCTGAGTCCCTGGTTAGGCTGGAGGAACGTAGAGAGTAGAGGTCCCCTTTTTGTTTTGTTTCTTGTTGTTGTCGGCTACCCCCCAAAATTGGGGGAAGTGCCTTTGGTATATGTATGTATGTAATAATGATAATAATAATACTGTAGTGGTAGGTGCCTGATTGCAGTTGTGCCGAGCCCTCCAACCAAGCGTGACTTAAAGGTCTTAGGTTTTCATGGTTTGGAAAAATCATAAACTGGCTATATAGGACTATTAACTTCCGCCCTCAGGTTACAAAATTTAGGTGCCAGTATCTTATGATGAATCGCAAATAATTGTACTCGATATAAAATAATGGCCAATTTCGGTCTTTTCTGGCTTTTTTATTCAATTTTAGTAGGTTATATTAGTCATAGAATGAGGTTATTTAAGGAAGGCAAGTCCCTGGGCCTCTCTGGAACCTTTCCCCCCACCGGCAAGCGTGCCGTTCTGTGCTGGGGGGGGGGGATGTGGCGATGGCTCCCTTACCGCGCAATGTCCGGCAGCCTCGCGCGGGGGAGGGCGCAAGGTTGAGCTGGAAGATCAGGAGGTCAGCTGGCAGGACGATCAACACTGGAAGTTCTGCTTGATCCTCCGAGGCGGGGTCTCTATGAAAGACCTCTCCCGCGAACGAGAGAGGTACCTTTCGTAGAAGAGACTTGGCGACACTCACAGGCTGAAGCACTGGAGAGTGCCTGTGTGCAATCTCAGGAAACTCTAACGATGTGCGCTGATGCGCCGGTGAGCGTTGGCGCGCAGGGGAAACCTGGCGCTTAAGGGAAGTATGCGCAGTATTTGCCCATACGCCCTTTTTTCCCCGAAGGAATCGATGCCTGTTTAATGTAGGTGTACACAGCGCGTCAGCAGTCAGGAACGGAGATGGCAGGTCAGCAGGTCTAGGAGATGGCGAATAAATCTTCGGAGAGGTCCGGATCAGCAATCTGAGCTAATCAGGAACAATCCTCCGAAGAGGAGTCTCTATGAGTGGCCTCTCTCGCGAATGAGAGAGGTGAACACTTCGTAGAAGAGACTTGAAGACACTGTTGATGGCGCCCCTTAGGGCTGTTGGATCAGCAAGCTGACCTTATACGGACCAATACTCCGAAGAGGAGTCTCTCTGAGTGGCCTCTCTCGCGAATGAGAGAGGTGAACACTTCGTAGAAGAGACTTGCCAAGACTGTGCTCCACCCCTGAAGGAAGAGAAACTCAGCAAGGGGGGAGAAAAGTCTGGCCAAAGAGCAGCACAGTAGTCGACGGCGATGAATTATTAAGGTATGGGAAGTTCTCCCTCTGCAGGGAGAAGATCGCACACACGGGGAGGGAACCTCCCTCGGAAGGGAAGTTACCCAACCCCTGGAGGCGAACCTCCTTTAGCATTCTAAGATGATCTGAAGTGCTGGCATGTTGTCACTGAAGAACTTCTAAGAGAAGAGATAACGCCCATGACGACGTCCTTGGAGGGACGGCAGCGACAGCAGACTCCACAGGCACAAACAGGACAGCTCTGCTTCGTTGGCACTCTTTAGTCAAACGAAAAAAAAACTGCATAGTTAACTTGGAAAATAAAATTAAATAATTATTTAACAGAGATTCCCCAGGGAGGAACTCCGAAGAGTAACCCCGCGGGAATAGCAAAAAGTAAGAATTAAAAATTAAGTATGCGCCCTCCTCCTCCACTGACATTCACAGGAGAAGGGGGAGGGCAGAGTAATTGTAATAAAAACAGAATTATAATAATCTAAATCATCTAAGAATGTTCACTAATAGTAAGAACCACTGACCCCCGAAGGGAAGTGTTCCCCACAGAGATGCTGAAAAGTTAAAAATACAATTAGATTTCATTAAAAAAAATTGAGACAAATAAACAGAATAGCAACCCAACCCGCAACGGGAAAGGAGCTTCCGTAATTGTACGTAGTAGTATTAAGGGGTGAACGACCTCGAGTAGAGAGAGACCATAGTCAATCTAAACTCCCACATTCCCTTCGCTGAGAATCCAAGTTCCCCGTAGGAAAGGAGGAACAGCGAAGATAATAGATGAATGAAGAAAGTCCAGCGATGACGATTCCCCACGGCGGCCGAGTTAACGGAAAAGCCGAAGGAACGACCGAAGGACCAAGAGGGAGAGGCCGTACCCCATGACGAGTAACCGTGGTGGCCTTGCACTACGCAAGTGTCGTTATCGTACATCACACACACAGCACAAACACTGAAAAGAAAACTTACTACATTTCTATACACAAATACCTGTACATACATAAACATTAAGAATGTATAAATATATATATATATATATATATATATATATATATATATATATATATATATATATATATATATATATTACAAGTATAAGAAAAAGTAAGTAAAAAAGACAAAAAGCATTAATGGCTGACAAAGAGGCGAGGGTGAGAGCGGACACATCCGACTACCACCTGAACCGAGAGCAAAGTGAGCTCAGCACAGGTGTGTGTGAGGGGGGGGGGGAGGGGTGGTAGCAGGCTACCCTCCCTAACCCCCCCCCCCCCCCCCGCTATCTAGCGGTGGGGTAGTAAACCCTCGTTAAAATTCTAATGACTCGTCATTTCAGCTACGCCGAAAGTAATAACCCACATTAAATAGTGTGGTTTGTATTTCAGTTACGGAACAACTAAAGTTTTGTTTCAAGTACTTAGATGTATAGGAACAACTAAAAAAAAAACTACAACTCACAAGTAATTTAGCTGCCACATAAAGCTGGATTAAAGTTCCGTATAACCGACGGCATCGCTGGAACGAGATGATCCTCAACAAATCTTCCAGGAGATGCTCGAGAGGCTCCATGTTCTCTAGCGTTTTTTTCTGCAGACAACAGCTGAAGCCTTCTGACAAGGAGGGGGAATCCCCTGAAGAAATCTGGCCTCATATTTGCTTCAATTTCTGAAAGATGTATTCAATTAAATGTCAAGGTACAGCTTCACAGTACTGTAATCAAAATCAAAAAGGGTGATTTTCCTATTCTCCAAAATCTAAACAATCCATATTTTCCAAGTATTTTGTATTTCACCTAGCTACACAATGACCCAGTCCTTTAAATATAAAATTTTTTTAACATATTTGAATTTTCCAAACCATAAAAACCTGAGTTTTAATAATTAGGAGAAATATAAATTAAATCTATGACTTGTTCCCATACATAATAAAAACCTTAAACCTTTAAGTGAAGGCTCATCCTGAGGATGGCAGAAATATCGATGTACTTCAATTCTGTAAAAGAAGCAAAAATCATGACTCACGTGAACCTCTTAACTACCTAAGCGTAGAGATATCACAGGTGCTAGACAAGGCCCCCGCTAAGGATTAGTGGACACTCTAGGAGGAATCTACATCCTTCCGGATATGAGAATCCGAATGTATAAGTATTATGACTGGGAACACACCTTCTCTCCATCCTTCCCCTTGTACAGATGGACGTGGAAAATACTTCAATGAAATAAAGTGAAGGAAACGTTCTCTGTCGAATAGCTTATCTACATGGATCGTACGATCCAGGTACGTAGCGTCGCGATTGTTAAACCTTAAGGTAGGGGAGCAAGAAAGGAAAAATGCCCAGACATTCTTATGGTACCTTTCATTCTCGGACTTGTATCGCAACCGCTATCTAAGAAAAGATGCTTCTTGTCCATTGAGGGTGCTAGGCTTCCTATACAACCCGCTGAACAGGTATCAGAGGACCTAAGGAAAATGGGTCAAGGGAGTTGTGGGTATACTCCTGCAGGTAGCGGGCAATGGAGGTTGTCCCACGACTCCAGGCGCCTGCCTTCAGCAACTGCGCCAAGGACATATTCTTTCTGAATGCGAGGGTGGGACAGATTAATTTGACTTTGTTGGTTAGCGGAATAAGAAGACTACTCAAGGCTTTCTCAGAAGCAGAGTATGGGAGTTTAATGGCCTTACAAAGCCAGAAAGTGAGTGTGTTCTTGGAGATCGACTGAGGAACAACTTATACTCTAGCTTGAAATGCCTGGTTCTCTTATGATAGCACCGTAGAGCTCTAATACGACAGAGAGGTAGGTCCTCTTGATCGTTAGTCACATCTAGAAGAGGGTCATAGACTCTGGGGTTCCGAGTCTTGGCTACAAACTCTGGAACAAAGGACATCAAGGCCTTTTTCCATCCTTCAGAATGACGAACGACATAGGAGATGCCATGCGACTCGCCTACTCTCCTCATCAGCGTCAGACACCTGTCCAATGCTCAAGGGCTCCAACGGAGTGCGTTTAAGGGGACCGCCCAAAGGACTCCTAAGGTCATGAGAACCCGCAGGATCAACATGACGATAGCCCGAAGGTTACGAACACCGTGAGGAGAACCAGCAGGTTCAAAAAGACATCTCCTCACAGCACGAGGAGGAGACCGTACAGGATGGAGAGGGATCACAAAAACTTCTACCCTACGATCCTCTGGAGAGGAACGCAGAGCAGACTCCGCCCGATGGGGAGACCGATCCAGCTCTAAAGCTACTTCCTCCGCAGAGGAGGTTTGTTTTCCCGAAGGAGAACGTCGCTCAAGACAAGGCTCTCGATCCGCCCCTGGAGGAAAACCATAAGCGTAAGGGGGACCGCCGATGCCCAGAGGCAGTCTTCTCTTGAGAATGAGAGACTCGTTCCCCGAAAGAGATACCTGCTTTGGAGAAAGCTCTGCTACAGCCCCTGCTGGATCAGCAAACTCCTTAGATTCGGAAACAGACTTAAGGCCTGACCGACGGGCTGCAGCGCCTGCTACAACCCGCAGCTCTTACGCAAAAGCTGAACATAAGTTTTCTCTCGCAAACAAGAGGAAAGTTCTCCTGAAGGAGGACATCGCCTAAGACAAGCTATCTCCCAGCTCTATGGGAAATAAGCGTAAGCATAATAATCTCTCTTGCAAGCGAGAGAGAAGTCCTCCTGAAGAAGGACATCACCTAAGACAAGCTTTCTCCAAGCTCTATGGGAAAAAGCATAGGCGTAACTATCTCTCTCGCGAACGAGAGAGAAGTTCCTGCCAAAGGAGGAACAAGCCTTGGATTTGCTTTTCCCCAACTCAAGGGGAAGAAGCACAGTCTTCGGCGACGAGATAGCAGAAACAGATCTCGCCGAGCTGTCAGTAATTCTTCCTGAAAGAGGGAAGGTTGTTAAACGGCTGAAGTATGGAAGCTCTCCCTCGGAAGGGGGGGCAGCCCAACTCGGGGGAAGGTTAACACTGGCAGCACACTATGCTTCCCATCACCAAGCCTTGTTCAAGTTGAAGGTCAGCAACGAGTGCTACCTCGTAAGGTGGGCAGCTCACGAACTGCCACAGGAAGTGCAGGACATTGACCAGAGCGGCTGAAGCCATCGGCATGTCGGTGCTATCTGTTAGAAAATGTAATAAAAGTTGTAATGAATTACAATTCATAACTCCGCTGCATAACATAAAACTATTCGAAGAATAAGTCCCCTTCCTTGTAAGAGAATTCCTCGAAAGGGAGCGGAATTGTTATGAACTTTAGCTCAAGTACTGAAACAAACACACGGGAGTGTCGAGGAACTGTCGGCCATCCACGCAGGGGAGGGCGGCAAGATAGGGGAGTAGTCGTATCAATACAATGAAAACTACCTTACGGCGGAGACAGCCGGATACGTTGTCAACTGTAATTAAAGTTACAAGTACTATATTTCACAAAATACTAGTATGCTTCCATATATATGTATGAGATAAAAACACACAAAAGAATAAACTAAACAGAAAAACAATCAAGGCAAATCTTCGCGGAAGAGAAAGGCAGCATGTCCGTCCTCTACCGAGCCATAAAGTGGTTACTCAGCCGAGAGGTGTGAGTGAGCGGGGTAGCCAGTCTACCCCAACCCCCACCCGCTAACTAGCGGATGGGGTAGTTATCCCTCAAAAAAATTATCATGGCTAGTCTTTCAGCTACGTCGAAAGTAATACCCTTATAAATAGCGGAGGGTTTCTATTTACGCCTAAACAAATACTACAGTACAGTATATAAAACAATAGAATATTTACATATGTGCAATTGTACCACATGCATAAACTGTTCAAATATGACAAATTCGTAGATAATTTGTATTTTTCCTAACCATACAAACCTTAGCTATTTACATGGGGTATTACTTTTGGCGTAGCTGAAATGACGATCCATTAGATTTTTAACGAGGGTTAACTACCCTCTCGCTAGTTAGCGAGGGAGTAGGGGAGGGCTAGCTAACTAGCGAGAGGGTAGTTAACCCTCGTTAAAAATCTAATGGCTCGTCATTTAAGCTGCGCCGAAAGTAATACCCCATGTAAATAGCGTGGTTTGTATTTCGGTTACGGAACAAATTTATTTTGTGAAGGCCTATTTGGTCGACTTTCAGAGTGTGTGAAAACTCTGAATCAAGTCATGTACCCCCTAACTCCGATCGTCCTCATAATTATGATTGCCAGAGTCCGAAGAATTTGGATTCAGCGACTTCAAAAATGGTGCGAATGGTCAAGATATATATTGATTGTTTGCATGTGAATTTATTTATTTGTCCTCTTTCCTCCCAGAATATACAATAACAATTTTACCCATTCAATCAACACCATTGCTAGGACATAGTTCAGACACAGAATTCTCTTATGGCCGGTTATATGCTAATCACTTGGTTATGGGTTGAGAAATACAACAACGAAATAAGAGTCTGGGGGCAGAACTCCACATTAAAAGAATTTTGAGCACATATTAATGGAGGCTGGGAGGAACGTAGAGAGTAGAGGTCCCCTTTTTGTTTTGTTTCATTTGTTGATGTCGGCTAACCCCCAAAATTGGGGGAAGGGCCTTAGTATATGTATGTATGTATTAATGGAATTGGGGTATAAGTACTTGGTTGGGACAGGCATAAACTTTTTTATCACTTGTCAAATCTATTTTCTCTTAGGGAAAATGCTGTCTATCCTAGTCTGAAATACGATATGAAGCTTGTTTTACGATTTATGAAATATGATTTAGTGTTACCTAGCTAGGAGGGAACCCGGGTAGGAAGCAAACGCAGAGTTGAGACATAGCCTTACGGTAAGCTAAGGATACCGCTGTCTGAGGAGAGCTGCAGCTCCCCCCGCCCCCTTAGTAGGTGAGTAGGTAACAATAAGGACCCTAGGTTAGGTTACATTAGGTTGTGTTCTTGGTTAGCTTCCATTTTTAATACTGTATGAAATTTTTTGGTTAATATATGATACTTTAATTACTAGCGAAACTGAAAATCGCTATAAGGAATGGACAAGTGCTGGCTAGTTTAGCATTTTTCTCTGTATGGTAAATGGGGGCTGGGGCATAATAACTTACGTAATAGTTCATTAAAATGTGAGGGCTAATTCTTACTTCAACTCCATTGTTTACAATTGGGAGAGTGATGGCGAGTTATTGCGCATCTGTTGCTTGCGTTTGCTTTTTCCCGCTGTTCTGTTTTTTTTTTGTATGACAATCATAGCCTGGATTTTTAAATCAAATAAAAGCTTCCAAATGTTTATGCACAAGTTCCGGGATGCCATTCTACAACAGCCATTTATTTTTGCACCTTCCCCTTCAGTTTCAGCTTGACCATCACAAAGACATCTCAAAGAGGGATGCACAATCTATTTTGAAAGTGTATTTTCTTATCTAATTTGGTGTAATTTCATCTGTCAGTAATTGATTATAATGAAAACACTCCATTCAGTGTAGAAAATAACCCTGAAATAAAGACCAATGGGGCTTGCTAGCACAGCTCAACATGTACCGGTTGCCAGACATAGGAGCAGGGATGCAATGTTAATTTTGCGAGTTTAGAGAGCCACGGCAAAGAAAAAACCATTAAGAAGACATTTAGTGAATAATAGATAATCATGATACTTTAATTTTCAGCCACTTACATGAACCATATATTTTCCCAACTTGTTACCTTGTGTTTATTTTGTAATTCTGACCATTATTATTGATGCAAATCACTCGTTTTTGGCATTTCCTCACCCAACAAACCCCGATTTCCCACTGGAGTTCACCATAAATTTTTTTTCAAAGGGAGTCCAAAACCTCAAACAGGAGGTTAGCCCCAATAATCATGGCAGAAATATATTAAACATGAAATTAAAGTATCATATATTTACCCAGAACAATCCAAAGTACAAATAAATACAGTACACGGTATAAACTCGTCATGGAGCAATAAGGAGGATGGCTAATGGGCAGGAAGCATAAGCTCATATTCGCGCAAGAAACCATGTACAGATGCACAAATGGGAGCAGAAACCTCGGGGTGTACGTATAAAAGCGGCCACCTGTGTGTATGATGACGGCTGACTATATAATAATACAGCAGTGTAAGGGGGCATTAGCACCCCCCACCCACCCGTTAGGTAAGTAGGTAAGGACACGGCATATAGGTTGGATTAGGGGAGGGAAGTTTAGTTTAGTTGGTGTCTATATTTTATGCTCGCTGGAGGAACTGGCCGCTGATATACAAAGGCTCCGAAACCTCCAACTCATAAAACATGACCTAATGAATGAAATATACAGGAGCCTTTGTAGGGTGACGGCCAGATCCCGTAGAAAACGGGAATATTCTGAACTGTGGCCGTCATACTAAAAACGATTTTGGCGGGAGAAGCTAACTTAATAAACCCACCTAACCTATGCTAAAAGCCGTATCCTTACCCAGGGGGGCTGGGCCCCCTCGGAACCCCCCCCCTTACACAACATATTTAAGATCCGTAGACCATTTCCAAACGTTTTTATTCTATACAAGATAACAGTCGGAGCGATAATAAGCAAATTAGGACGCTTGGCCGTAGCGCTACAAACTACCCAATATACATTTCAGGGGAAGAGGATCCCCATATTTTGTGCAATTTTTCGTGGATTTATTATGCGTCCCAGTGAGTAACGTATATAGAAAAAAAGGTTAGTTTTACCATTAATTATCGATTCGCCAGTAAATCTCCCCTACTCTAAACTCAAGGTTCCCACTGACTGGCCCCATTACTGTAGGATATATTGGGGTATATCTTATTAACTATTTATTTGCAAGGGAAATAATGGTTGGAGCCTTTGTATATCAGCGACCAGTTCCTCTTGTGTTAAGAATGGACATCAACTTACCTAAACTTTTCCCCCTAACCTAACCTACAAGCTGTGTCCTTACCTACTTACCTAATGCCGTATTCTAAGTTAGCCGTACATGCAGGTGGCCGCTATCCTACATACACCACAGTTTGGGACAATCATTAACAGGACAGACGGAATTATAGCTCTTAAATTTCACACACAAAATCCCAAATATATGCATTTCATTTAAATTACGTTTCAAGCGTGTCCCTAGGAATTACACAGGATGCTGAAAATGGCATAAAATACCAAAATTACCTAATGACTAGGTTGACGAATAAAGAGAATGAGTTTTGTGAGTATTCTGTTGATAAAGAAAAACTAAATATATATATATATATATATATTTAACCATCGCATAAGTTAAGATGTTAATATTACCCTTAAAGTTGAATTAAACACGTGGCGCCGGCTTCCTCACTCACTTTGTTTACATTTATGGGCGTCGTCTGTTAAACAAGAAAGTGGTTAAGGTTGCGTTCTGTTTTAGAATTGAGAAATTTTATACATATATTCATTGTATTATTCAAACTACTATTAATTATTATAATATTATAAATAAAAATAATAATATTAAAACATCTTTATTGATATTTTCCGAAATATTTATATTATGGATCGATTTTTTATGTTTTGGTCTAATAATCTGTTTAAGTTCAGGTTTCTGGTTCATTCCTGGTTCATTCCTGGTTCATTCCTGGTTCCTTGATAGGAGCAAAGCTTCTAAGCTTATTCTTATTATTGTTTTTAAGTTTATGCCTTAAATAAATTAATATCATAATGAGATTCTCAATCTTTTATTCCATTCTACCTTGAAATTAGATAGGATAACACCTTGCTTTAGTTTTGGCAACCTATTGTGGTCAGTTTAGACTTAAATTCTTCTTTTATATGCATTGCCCTACCTATAAATGCAGCCTTTCTTTTCTATATTCCTTGCAAAATAACAAAAAATGTATCAAATCTTCCTTCTCATTTTCACAAAAATTAAAATTTAAATCCCCCCTCATTGTGTCTATTTACAATATTTAGTTTTAACTTATTAGTTCTTGCTCTAAAAAATATCACTGAAGCAATTGTATTGTCATAAATTAACTCTTCTTTAATTTCTTTCTTCCACGTTCTATATATTTCTAAGCTCACTTTACTTTCTATTTCTTCTTTCCACTTTTCAGTATCCCACTTTCTGGTTTCCGTCTTTATTTCTGCCTTGTTCATTCTTCTTATTTGTCTTATACCTAAACTTAATTCTTCCAAATACTTTGCAGGTTGTTTCCACCATCTTCCTTCTTTTTCTTGAATATCCTGGATAATTATTTTCAGTATTTCCTTCTTTCCATTCAGGGTACGATTTAAGTACTGCAGCTTCCCATCCATCACCCTTGTTTTCATAGAAGATGCACCTATCTCCCCTCTTAGAGCAGTATTAGCTGTGCTTTTAGTGGCACCTAAAATCTTCCTATATACCCCATTCTCTATTCTTTGTAGTTTCTCTATTTCAGTTTCTGTTAGATTTATAACATTTGTTCCATACAAAATAGATGGTAAAGCAATACTTTCCCAGAACGTTTTTCCTATCATCACTTTATTGCAACTTTTCTCTATAACTGAATATGTTAGATTAGCTAATTTTTGTGCCTTTTCTATCATTACCCTTTTCTGAGTTTTGAATATATTCCTACTATTGTCTAGCTTTATTCCTAAGTATGTCAAACTTTCTACTACTTTGATTCCCTCTATGTTATCTGGCTTTTCTTTCATATTGTAAATCATAATATTACTCTTCTCTTTATTAATTTCCAACCCACATTTTTTACTAGTTTCTACTAATATCTGAATGTTACGCTTAGCATTATGTATATCCTGTGCAATTATTAAGGCATCATCTGCAAAAAATAATGATTCTATCTTTATTAATTGATTTCTGAAACCGTTTCCTTCCTCTTCTATTTTCTTCATGACAATATACGTAATCAGTTTAAAAAGTGAAGTTGATCCTGTGCAACCTTGTTTAATTCCACTTGTAACTTCCATTTCTTGTTCTATACCTTCTCCTAAGTCAATGCCCGTAGTATCTCCTTGATAAATATTTGCAATTGCACTTATGCTTTTTGTGTTAATTTTATATTCTTTTAAAACTTCTATTAATACCTCCCTTTTTACCGAGTCAAATGCTTTGCTAAAATCTATCGCAGTTACTATTAGAGGTTTCTTGTTACTGTAGCTCTCTTCCACACAATACTGTAATATAAAGATATTGTCCTCTATCCTGCCTCCACCTGTAAATCCTGCTTGACATTCATTGTCTTCTTCATTCATTCTTATGTGGTTTTCTATTTCCTCTTTCACCATCATCATGAATATTTTATAAGAAATATTTAATAGAGCTATGGGTCTTAAGTCTTTTGCCATTGGCCTTCTTTTCTTTTCAATCATCTTTGTTCTTGACTTCTTCCACATATTTGGTTTTTCTTTTTCGTCCAACTCATTTTGATAACATTTCTCTAAGGTTTCAAGACATATTTTGCTTTTTCCTAGTGCCTTATATAGTTCGGGTTTTAGGCCATCTGGTCCTGCCTTTAATTTTCCCAGGCAATTCTTTACTTTTTTTGTTGTGATTTTTGGATTTTTCATTGGTTTTATTTTCCCTTTTGTTACCATTACAAGGTCATAGTGTTCCCTAAGTATGTCCGGGATATTATATTCATCTATTCTTGTTGTATCTTCCTGATGTGCTATTTCATTTTCATATTCTATCTGTTTTTCTTCATTCCAAACTGAGTCTATTCTATTTTCATGTTTACAATATATAGTTTTCCAGTACTTGATTAATTCCTCTTTTGTTTCTTCCTTATTTAGCCTATTTCCTTGTTCTCCATAAAGTTGTATAACTTTGCCATGGGCTTCCTGTCTGTTCATTATTCTATCAATATTCTCCCAGAGTTTTTTATTTTCATCCATTTTTATTTCTTCTGTTATCTTTTTATCTAATATAGTAATTTCCTTCATTATCATTTCTTGCACTTCCCTCTTCTTTTGATCATATCTCTCTTCTAATACCTTTTTTTACTTCGATATTGGATTAATTTCTTTTCTTTCTGTTTAAATCCTTCCTTACCTTTATGCCTTTTCTTATTTCATCGTTCATCCAGGGTTGCTCACATATATTTTCTTCATTAAGAACTTTCCTTTTATATACTCTTCCTTTTATATACTCTTGCCAATTTTTCTTCTGCAGCCTCTTTTATTATCAGATCCATTCCTTCTATTCTGTCTATTTGTCTATCTCTTACAATTTCCTCTACTCTTGTAGTGTATTCTCTTAAACTATTTTCATCTGTCCTAAAGTATTTTACTTCCTCCCACCTTCCTTTATTGAAATTTTTGTTCTGGTCACTCGTGAATTCCAGTCCTATAGTGATCAGATTATGATCTGAGATGCCAAAGTTCAATTTTTCATTGTCAATATTAATTTCCCTAAAGTTTTTATACATTTGTTCGTTTACTAGTTTACCAGTACGTAGTCTATTACACTTTTTTGTTGCAATCTTTCCCATGTATAAATCTCTTTACATCTTAAATCTCCATTCAATAAGACTAACCCATGGTCATTCATCCAATCGAGAATCATTTCCCCATTCCTGTCTAAATTCTATTTCTCAATAGCATCAGTTGATGAAGCTAAAAGAAAGATACATGAAATAATGAATGACATTAAGGCTTGGATGTTAACAAAAAAAGCTCAAGCTCAATGAAGATAAAAGTGAATGGACTGAGCCAAAATGAACCAAAATATCTCAAATAATGCCTGAACAAACTAGAACTAGAAACAAATGTTAACATAAGACACATGAGTGACTAACATAGACTATCTGAACCAAGAACAAATAGTAAATTTGGTGAAAGGGCTTTTAGCTACTGTGTATAATAAACTGCCAACTGAAATGAAGGACCTAAAGGGAGAAATTGAATTTAAGAAGAAATTAAAGACCTTAATTTTCACAAGATCATATGATTTAGAAGATGCTACAATCAAGGAATTGTATAAATAAAGGACCTAAAGGGAGAAATTGAATTTAAGAAGAAATTAAAGACCTTAATTTTCACAAGATCATATGATTTAGAAGATGCTACAATCAAGGAATTGTATAAATAAAGGACCTAAAGGGAGAAATTGAATTTAAGAAGAAATTAAAGACCTTAATTTTCACAAGATCATATGATTTAGAAGATGCTACAATCAAGGAATTGTATAAGTTATAATAAAAATGCAACTCTTTTGCATAACAGATAGCTTGCAAAGCTCCTAAGCTTAAACCTATTACTGTAATTAAGCTTATCTTATACCATAAAAATATAGTTAATACAGTTATTAATCTTTATTTTTTTCCATTCTACTGTGAAATTAGATAGAATAACATCTTGCTATCATTGTAATTAGAATTTAGTTCTTTAATGTAGAGTAACAACTTCGAGATAAAAGGAAGAAGAGGAAGCGTCGTCCTCCCGCACGATGTAAACAAAGCTTCAAATCAAACAGTAGTTTTGAAGCCGTTCTTGGATTCTTGATTCAAATCAAACTTCAAAGTCAAACAGTAGTTTTGAAGCCGATCTTGGATTCTTGATACGTATATCTTTGCATATAGTGACGCGTGTCTTTGCTAATAAGCAAATATAATTCTTTAATAGTGAAAATACTTTGCAATCTACGTTTCTTAAGCAGTCTGAAGCAATTCAAGATCTTTGGTGGACCAAAATCGAGACAGAAAGAAAAGGTAACGTGAAGAATGGCATGGTGGCAAGCGATTCTTTTCATATTGTCAATTCGTTTTCCTTTATGAAATAATATTTATCTTGGCCTAATATATGATATTATGGAGCTAGTTTTACGATTTCTGAAATAGGTTTACATTGTCAGGAAGGAAGCTGGTTTGGAAGCAACCCCAGGATTGAGACTTAGTCTTAGGGTAAACTTAGGATACGGCAGTCTAATAAGGGTCCAGAAGGGTTCATATCCCTGGTAGGTAAGAAGGCAAGGATATGGCTCCTAGGTTAGGGTAAGGGGGAAATATCTTAAGGTTAAATGGTGTTCTTGTGTTTGATTCAAATTTAAAAGGTCCTTTATTCCAGTAATTCAATATAGAACTTTTAAATGTCTAAAATGAGATAAATATGGCTTTCTCCCAGTTATTTGCATTAAAACTAGTTCAGAGTAATCCACAAATACATCAGAAACACATCATATTTTCTTCATTAGGAATATTGTGCTACAGTAAATTTTTACCCACATTTTATTTACTGACGTGGTCTGTACCAATTAACTACATAGGCTCCTATATAAAACTTAAGTAGCAACTTAAGCTTTTAATTATCTTGAAGTAAAAAAGAAAAAGATTTGACAAGCAAATTCTCGGAACATTTTATGCAAAGGAAGACTGCAATTTAAAAGGAAATTTGGAACTGCCAAAAACCCTTTGGAGCCTTTGTATATCAGCGGCCAGATCCTCATGCTTCCATAAAAAATGGAAATCTGCTAAACTAAACTTTCCCCCCTAACCTAACCTACAAGCCGTGTCCATACCTACTTATCTAACAGGGGGATAACACCCCTACTGCGACCTCCCTTAGACTGCCGTATTCTAAGTCAGCCGCTATCATACATACAGGTGGCCACTATCATACATACATCGCAACCCTTTTAATATTTGATTATCATTTTAAGGTTTAGACTTGTATAATCACATGTTAAAGAAAGAATTCAATGTGTGTCTATGGGTTAGAGTTGTATGTTAAGGACGTGATGTCACAGATAAAATTGACCGGAGAATTATTGGGTCCTTTGATTGGCCAGACAGTAATGTATTGGTTCCCTCTCTGGTTATGGCTCATTTTTCCTTTGCCTACACATTATCATTATTATTATTATTATTATTATTAATTGCTAAGCTACAACCCTAGTTGGAAAAGCAGAATGCTATAAACACAGGGGCCCCAACAGGGAAAATAGCCCGGTGAGGAAAGGAAACAAGGAAAATTAAAATATTTTAAGGACAGTAACAACATTGAAATAAATAATTCCTATATAAACTATAAAAACTTTAACAAAACAAGAGGAAGAGAAATTAGATAGAACAGTGTGCCCGAGTGTACCCTCAAGCAAGAGAACTCTAACCCAAGACAGTGGAAGACCATGATACAGAGGCTATGGCACTACCCAAGACAGTGGAAGACCACGGTACAAAGGCTATGGCCCTACCCAAGACTAGCGAACAATGGCTTGATTTTGGAGTGTCCTTCTCCTAGAAGAGCTGCTTACCATAGCTAAAGTCTCTCTTCTACCCTTACCAAGAGGAAAGTAGCTACTGAGCAATGCAGTTGCAGTGCAGTAGTTAACCCCTTGGGTGAAGAAGAATTGTTTGGTAATCTCAGTGTTGTCAGGTGTATGAGGACAGACTATTCGGTGTATGTGTAGGCAAAGGGAAAGAACCGTAACCAGAGAGAAGGATCCAATATAGTACTGTCTGGCCAATCAAAGGACCCCATAACTCTCTAGCGGTAGTATCTCAATGGGCGGCTGGTGCCCAGGCCAACCTACTACCTAGTCTGACCTGCTTGTTCCAATTTCTACTCTATCCTCAGACACCTGACAATGCAGATTAATTAACAATTCTTCTTCCCTCAAGGGGTTAACTAATGCACTTGAATTGTTCAGTGGCTACTTTCCTCTTGGTGAGGGTAGGAGAGATTCTTTAGCTATGCTAAGCAGCTCTTCTAGGAGAAGGACGCTCTAAAATTCAAACCATTGTTCTATGGCGAAGGAATTGGCGATTGCGCGGTGTTGATTGCCCGGACCCGTCTACTTTGACTAAGTATTGGTTATGTTATCTTGGTTTCCACGACATACCTGTTCTCTCCCATCGCCCCCTGGCATTGCCTGCCTGATTCTGCAGCCGGACCCGGTCTCCTGGTTTCAGAGGCGGCAGCTGCCGGATGTTGGGTGTCAGTTTGTCTACATGCTTGGTGAATCGGTATTGTAGGGCTTCCTCTTGGCGTTCCCATGTGTCCTGCCATATTGGGTGGACTGCTGGATTGGAGAAGACCTGCGTCCCAGGCGCCACAGGTAGCAGATCCTTGAGGTTTTTTCCGAATATGATCTGGGATGGTGACACGCCGGTTTCCTGGTCTGGTGTGTTCCTGTATTGGAGTAGGCCTGCTGTTACAGCTTCAGTATCTAGGCTGCCGTACGTATCGGTGTGTGATGTCAGGAGGCGTTTCATGGACTGGACTGCTGCTTCCGCCCGCCCATTTGACTGGGGGAGGTACGCAGTTGAGAGACGGTGTCTGACTCCCCAGCGCTGCAGTAGGCTCTGAGTCTCGTTTGCAGAGAATTCAAGTCCCCCGTCGGTGCTTAGTTCCTGAGGCACTCCGAAGGTAGCGAAGTAGTGCAGGATAGCTTTGGTGAAACCCCTGGCCCCTGTACCCAATGTCACAATGTAGGGCCAACCGCTGAATCTGTCGACGATGACCAGGCAGCCAGTGCCTTTCATTTCGAAAAAATCGGCTCCAATGGCTTGAAATGGTTGGGTTGGGACGCTCGGTTGTGTCGGCGGCATGCGTGGTTGTGAGGGTGACATCCCCCAACATGCTTGGCAACTGTTCCTTGTGTTTTCGATGTCTTTTTTGAGTCTTGGCCAAAACACAGAACACTGAGCTCTGTTTTGCGTTTTGTTGGTTCCTTGGTGGGCCGCGTGTAGGGCTCTCAATATCTCACCTCGCAGTGTGGAGGGTATCAGGACTCTTTTATCCATCATGATGACGCTATCCACTTTCGACAGCCTGTCCCAGTACTGCCAATATGGTTGTAGCTCTTCAGTTAGTTCGTCCCTTGTAGATGGAAACCCGTTTTCAATGAATGGTATCAGACTTTGCAGGCAGGGGTCCACAGCGGTGCATCCTTTGACTCTTTCCCATGTCACAGCTCCGATTGAGTCCGTTGTCAACCGTACCGCTGCTATCACAGCAGCTTCCAGGTCGTCTAGGTGGTTGGGTGTCAAGCGAATGGCATTTAAAGACGTTATCACCTCCAATGTGTTTGGCTGTGTATTGGGGGAAGGGTTCCTTGATGTGGCGTCTGCTGCGGGTATGTCTTTTCCTGGCACGTGAATGATTCGGTATCTCAACCTTAGTGTTCGCTGCTTGAGTCGGAAGAGCCTTGGGTTCGTGATGGTGTCTAGTTCTTTGTCCCCTAGAATTTTCACGAGTGGCTTGTGATCCGTTGCTATTATCAAGTCTTTGCACCCCATGGTGAAGAATCGGCTGTCCTCGAGTGCCCATTCTACGGCCAGGGCTTCCCCCTCAATTGGTGCATACCGCTTTTCTGCGTCCTTGAGAAATCGCAATCCTATTAGGGTGGACTTCCAGCCATCTGGGCAACATCCTGGTGTGAGGGCCTCGCATGTACAGTGTTTCTGACGCAGCCAATACCCGATTCCGACTTCTGACCAGTCTGGGTTAAGGAATGTTGGCTTGTCTGGGTTGAAGATCTTGACCCCCTTCTGGATTTCGCATATAATTGCTGCCTTCGATCTATCGAATGCGTTCTCGAATTCCGGGCCCCACTGGAAGCGTACCTTTGGGCTGAGTAGGGGCCTGAACGGTTCCATTAAGTCAGTTGTTGTGCCATAGTGTGATACCTGGTTTACTAGTCCGAACCATGCCCGAATGTCTGCAATGTTCTTTGGTCTTGGGAACGTTGCAATTGCGTCCAGGTATTTTGGTAAGGGTTTTACCTCCGTTTCTCCAACCTGGAATCCTGAAAAGTTCACCTCTGTAGATGAGAATTGGAACTTGGCTGGGTTGAGAATGACGCCGTTCCTTCCAACGAGTTCCAAGTAATTTATGACGCGCCACCAGTGTTCCTGTAAGTTTGAGTCCCACAGTAGGGTGTCATCGACGCATTTTGTCTTTCTTGGGATGTCCGCAATAATCGCATCATATCGTTGTTTGTATGCATCCTGCGATGCGAGAAAGCCCATGGGTGCGCGACAGTAGTGTAATGGTCCCTGCTCAGTGAGGAAAATTGTCTTGTGTCTGTCCTCTTCGCGGATATCAATGGAGTGAAATCCGTTCCATGCGTCAGTGACCGTTTTGTATACACAAGGAGGTACTGCTCTGGCTTGCTTTATGGGTGGGATGGTGTGATGTGTTTCTCGAACGCAATGCCGATTTAGGGGCTGTGAGTCCACAGTGTGGCATGGTGCCATCTTTTTTTTGTGTGAGAACCATGTTGTGTAGCCAGGTCACTGGTGTGTTGGGTGGTACGGGTTCAATCACACCCGGTGCTACGTCTCTTTCCACTTGGGCCGCCACCTCTTTTTGCCAGTGTACCGGTATGTTTGGGGGTCTCTTTGTCACCGTTGGTTCCACCTGAGGGACGATGATCCGTATCTCCATGAGTGGTCCGGTCATTGTTGGCAGTGGCTGGTGTGGGCACGTGTTGAAGGTTGACGATGCATATCGTTCCAGTCGCCACGCTTTCATATTTTCGGTAAACTCTGCTGACGGTTTGAACGGCTGGTTGGTTGGTTGCCGGGGAGGTGGAGTGCGGCGTGGGCATCCGCATTCTGCTGTGGGACTTCCCTTCGTTTAGGCATACTGCGACCCTGCCTGTGACACCAATCCTGGGAAATCATGGTCGATGATGCCAAGCTTCGTCATAGCTGCTCGGCTGATGTAGAACTTGTTGTCGGTGTCCGTGGCATGCACCGTGGCAGTTGTTGTGATGTGCGCTCCTTGCTCATTCTTGCCTGATAGTGTGAGGTGTATGGAGCCGAGCACATTGATTTCCTGGTTGTTGGCTGCGAAGATGCGTTTGTTAGCTGGCTTGAGGTGTTGCTGGTGTAGACCCATATTCAGGCACGTCTGAGCCTCGGAGTCAGCGACCGCCATATTGGATGAGGATTTGTTCGGCATCTTGTTGTAAGCAGCAGGGTTCCCCGATATGCGGATGGGTATCATTGGATGAGGTAAAACTTCGTTTGAGGAGTTCATCCCTGACGCGTGGACTTTGTTGTTTCCGCTTCTGTGTCCTCTTCTTGTGTGCGATAGAATAACGCCCCTGCTTCAGTACCTGCCGATAATTGCCGCGGCTTCCGTTGCCGTTTGACATTTTCCCTCCAGCATACTAGGCACGACTTGAACTCCTTTACTTTGCCTCTCACTTTTCCGAACTTTGGAGTGAGGCGTCCGCACTGGCAACGAAACTGATGTCTTGAGGTGTCTTGTTCGTCACCCTTTTTCGGTTTGGTTGAGGTGAGTGTGTTCATTGTCATTTTCGCTTGTTTCCTGTACCCGCTGGCTGATACTGATGGGTTTGCACTTAACGTGGCCCGGCTAGCTGTTTCCTGTCGATGAGTGTTACCGTTTCGCTTAGTGTCTTGTTATCGACCTCTGGGGTTCCCAACACATCTCTTTTGATTTCTTCATCTGCGAGGGCATTTACCAGGATCAACTTCACAATCTCCTCTGTGTAGTCGCATGTAAATGTCTCTGCGCAGGTGTTGGACTTGCAGGCGCTGGTGACGATCCACTGACTCACATTGGCCACCCCGCGCAACCTTGCCACACATTGCCTTACAGGTTCACCAGGGGTCTGAGTGGTTTGTAGTAGTGTCGTCCTCCGTACGCTTAAGGCCACACTCAGTACTGCCAGACGTTTCATCGCCGCTAGTACGTCCACCTCGGTCTTTGTTGCGATGGTGGGGTCCTCTCTGAATAGGGCGGTTTCAAGTTCTGGTTCACAACATGCGGGCAGGTGAGCTGTTTTCTGGTTAGGTGCTAAAGACGTTCCATTGCGAAACATTTCCCACCGCCTTGTGAAAGCAGCCCAGTCATCTTCGCCGACGCCTTGTTTCAGTAATGGGCGGTTAATTTTGGGGGGTTTCTGGTGTGACTGAGTTTTCGTCATGCTTGTTCTTCTGATGTAATTTCATCATTGCTATGCACATTGTCATATCATCCGCCCGCTTCACCTCCGTGCACCCAGGAGCCTCACACCTCAATGACGTTGCCATGTCTGTATGTCGTGCGTTCTTGTCTACATTTCTTCAAACATGGTCAATAAGACATTCGTGCATTCAATGACTTTATTTGAGGTACATGCAACGAATGTTTGAAGCTGAAATAATAAATGTACGTAATTACACACTTGTAATGGTTACAAAATGAAATAGGCTACCATACCTGTGATAGGCCATCCTGCTACATACATATCTATACATATGGATATGACCTTCCTGTGGCATGTATGGATATGGGATATGCACTGTCATATATATTAATCTATGTATGTACACTGTGATGCGTGCTTATATTTACTCCCAGACCTGCATGAAATTACTCATTGGGAGAACTGTAAAATATGCTCATGATTGGCCTATCCAAATGTGTGACTCTCATGAGGCTGCTATGTAGCCCGAAATATAAATAAAACATAATGCCCCCTCCGAGCTCATGATAATGATGCACCGTCTTATACTATTACTTACAAATAAACCAAGATAATATTCCTATGATCATTGTAGTATAACAGTTCCGGTGGCTGAGGCTTCCCTCGTGAATCTGTTTATATCCCTGTTTACCTTTTGCGCCCCTAGGTGGCGCACATGCCGCTTGCCCGCCAGATTTGACCCTTCCTAACTCATTATTCCACATCCCCCCAGTTTTTCAGCTGAGAACCACTTATTCTGTGACATGGTCCTTCAGGTACTCAGGTAGTCGTCTGCATCTGCGTGGTCTTCTTGAGAGTTTGTTGTGCTTTGTGTTATGGGTGAATTTGGGCTGGGTTTTTCTCTGGTTGGTGACTCGGTTGGCTTGCATTTTGAAGCGTCGGGGACGGACTTGATTATGGTGGGCGACCTGACAGGTGTCTGATCTTCGGCTTTGGGTAGTGTCTGCGTGGGGTTCTCTTCTTGCTGTGTGCCTGGTGGCGTGGGTGTTTCGTGTGGTGTACGACGGTTGCCCTGCACGGGAGTTGTGTGCTCTCTATCGGGTGCATGTGTCTGTGCAGAGCTGGCGAGAGGTGGTGGTCCAACCTTTGATAGTCCTTGTATATTGCGAAGGAATTAGCGATTGCGTAGTGTTGATCGGCCAGACCCATCTACTTTGACTAAATATTGGTTATGTTGTCTTGTTTCCACGACGATACCTGTTCTGTCCCATCGCCCCCTGGCATTGCCTGCCTAATTCTGCAGCAGGACCCGGTCTCCTGGTTTCAGAGGCGGCAGCTACCGGGTGTTGGGTGTCAGTTTGTCTACCTGCTTGGTGAATCGGTATCGCAGGGCTTCCTCTTGGCGTTCCCATGTGTCCCACCATATTGGGTGGACTGCTGGATTGGAGAAGACCTGCGTCCCAGGCGCCACAGGTAGCAGATCCTTGAGGTTTTTTCCGAATATGATCTAGGATGGTGACATGCCGGTTTCCTGGTCTGGTGTGTTCCTGTATTGGAGTAAGCCTGCTGCTACAGCTTCAGTATCTAGGCTGCCGTACGTATCGGTGTGTGATGTGAGGAGGCGTTTCATGGACTTGACTGCTGCCTCCGCCCGCCCATTTGACTGGGAGAGGTACGCAGATGAGAGACGGTGTCTGACTCCCCAGCGCTGCAGTAGTCTCTGGGTCTCCTTTGCAGAGAATTCAGGTCCCCTGTCGTTGCTTAGTTCCTGAGGCACTCCGAAGGTAGTGAAGTAGTGCAGGATATCTTTGCTGAAACCCCTGGCACCTGTACCCGATGTCACAATGTAGGGCCAACCGCTGAATCTGTCGACGATGACCAGGTAGCCAGTGCCTTTCATTTCGGAGAAATACGCTGCAATGGTCTGAAATGGTTGGGTTAGGATGCTCGGTTGTGTCGGCAGCATGCGTGGTTGTGAGGGTGACATCCCCCAACATGCTTGGCAACTGTTCCTTGTGTTTTCGATGTCCTTGGTGAGTCCTGGCCAAAACACAGAACCCTGAGCTCTGTTTTGTATTTTGTTAGTTCCTTGGTGGGCCGCGTGTAGGGCTCTCAATATCTCACCTCGTAGTGCGGAGGGTATCAGGACTTTTATCCATCATGATAACGCTATCCACTGTCGACAGCCTGTCCCAGTACTGCCAATATGGTTGTAGCTCTTCAGTTAGTTCGTCCCTTGTAGATGGAAACCCGTTTTCAGTGAATGGTATCAGACTTTGCAGGCAGGGGTTCACAGCGGTGCTTCCTTTGACTCTTTCCCATGTCACAGCTCCGATTGAGTCCGTTGTCAACCGTACCACTGCTATCACAACAGCTTCCATGTCGTCTAGGTGGTTGGGTGTCGAGCGAATGGCATTTAAAGCCGTTATCACCTCCGTTGTTTTTGGCTGTGTATTGGGTGAAGGGTTCCTTGATGTGGCGTCTGCTGCGGGTATGTCTTTTCCTGGCACGTGAATGATTCGGTATCTCCACATTAGTGTTCGCTGCTTGAGTCGGAAGAGCCTTGGGTTCGTGATGGTGTATAGCTCTTTGTCCCCTAGAATTTTCACGAGTGGGTTGTGGTCCGTTGCTATTATCAAGTCTTTGCACCCCATGGTGAAGAATCGGCTGTCCTCGAGTACCCATGGTATGGCAATTGGTGCATACAGTACCGCTTTTCTGCGTCCTTGAGAAATCTTGATCCTGCTAGGGTGGTCTTCCACCCATCTGGGCAACATCCTGGTGTGAGGGCCTCGCATGTACAGTACAGTGTTTCTGACGCAGCTAATACCTGATTCCGACTTTTGACCAACCTGGGTTAAGGCATGTTGGCTTGTCTGGGTTGAAGATCTCGACCCCCTTCTGGATTTCGCGTATAATTGCTGCCTTCGACCTATCGAATGCGTTATCGAGTTCCGGACCCCACTGGAAGCGTACCTTTGGGCTGTGTAGGGGCCTGAACGGTTCCATTAAGTCAGTTGTTGTGCCATAGTGTGATACCTGGTTTACTAGTCCGAACCATGCCCGAATGTCTGTGATGTTCTTTGGTCTTGGGAACGTTGCAATTGCGTTCAGGTATTTTGGTAAGAGTTTTACCTCCGTTTCTCCAACCTGGAATCCTGAAAAGTCCACCTCTGTAGATGAGAATTGAAACTTGGCTGGGTTGAGAATGACGCCGTTCCTTCCAACGAGTTCCAAGTAATTTATGACGCGGCACCAGTGTTCCTGTGAGTTTGAGTCCCACAGTAGGGTGTCATCGACGCATTTTGTCTTTCTTGGGACGTCCGCAATAATCGCATCATATCGTTGTTTGTATGCATCCTGCGATGCGAGAAAGCCCATGGGTGCGAGACGGTAGCGGAATCGTCCCGGCTCAGCGAGGAAAGTTGTCTTGTGTCTGTCCTCTTCGCGGATATCAATGGAGTGAAATCTGTTCCATGCGTCAGTGACCGTTTTGTATATACTAGGAGGTACTGCTCTGGCTTGCTTTATGGGTGGGATGGTGTGATGTGTTTCTCGAACGCAATGCCGATTTAGGGGCTGTGAGTCCACAGTGCGGCATGGTGCCATCTTTTTTTTGTGTGAGAACCATGTTGTGTAGTCAGGGGACTGCTGTGTTGGGTGGTACGGGTTCAATCACAGCTGGTGCTACGTCTCTTTCCAGTTGGGTCGCCACCTCTTTTTGCCAGTGTACCGGTATGTTTGGGGGTCTCTTTATCACCGTTGGTTCCGCCTGAGGGTCGATGATCCCTATCTCCATGGGTGGTCCGGTCATTGTTGGCAGTGGTTGGTGTAGACACGTGTTGAAGGTTGACGATGCATATCATTCCAGTAGCCACGCTTTCATATTTTCAGTGAACTCTGCTGACGGTTTGAACATCAGGTTGGCTGGTTGCCGGGGAGGTGGAGTGCGGTGTGGGCATCCGCACTCTGCGAGCGAGTTGTTGCTGTGGGACTTCCCTTCGTTTAGGCATACTGCGACCCTGCCTGTGGCTCCAATCCTGGGGAAATCATGGTCGATGATGCCAAGCTTCGTCATAGCTGCTCAGCTGATGTCAAACTTGTTGTCGGTGTCCGTGACATGCACCGTGGCAGTTGTTGTGATGTGCGCTCCTTGCTCATTCTTGCCTGATAGTATGAGGTGTATGGAGCCGAGCACATTGATTTCCTGGTTGTTGGCTGCGGAGATGCGTCTGTTCGCTGGCTTGAGGTGTTGCTGGTGTAGACCCATATTCAGGCGCGTCTGAGCCCTAGAGTCTACGACCGCCATAATGGATGAGGATTTGTTCGGCATCTTTTTGTTGTAAGCAGCAGGGTTCACCGATATGTGGATGGGTATCATTGGGTGAGGTAAAACTTCGTTTGAGGAGTTCATCCCTGACGCGTATGCTTTGTTGTTTTCCGCTTCTGTTTCCTCTTCTTGCGTGCGACAGAATAACGCCCCTGCTTCAGTACCTGCCGATAATTGCCGCGGCTTCCGTTGCCGTAGGACGTTTTCCCTCCAGCATACTAGGCACGACTTGAACTCCTTTACTTTGCCTCTTACTTTTCCGAACTTTGGAGTGAGGCGTCCGCACTGGCAACGAAACTGATGTCTTGTTCGTCACCCTTTTTCGGTGTGGTTGAAGTGGGTGTGTTCGTTTTATTTTCGCTTGTTTCCTGTACCCGCATGGCTTATACTGATGGGTTTGCTCTTAACCTGACCCGGCTAGCTGTTTCCTGGCTGTCGATGAGTGTTACCGTTTCGCTTAGTGTCTTGTTATCGACCTCTGGGGTTCCCAACACATCTCTTTTTATTTCTTCATCTGCGAGGCCGTTTACCAGGATCAACTTCACAATCTTCTCTGTGTAGTAGCATGTAAATGTCTCTGTGCAGGTGTTGGACTTGCAGGCGCTGGTGACGATCCACTGACACACATTGGCCACCCCGCGCAACCTTGCCACATATTGCCTTACAGGTTCATCAGGGGCCTGAGTGGTTTGTAGTAGTGTCGTCCTCCGTATGCTTAAGGCCACACTCAGTACTGCCAGACGTTTTGAGTATTTGCAAGTTCAAAAGTTCAAACTTGCAGCACAATGTTTATATGTTGAACAGGGTGACATGAGTCTTTTTATAATTTGTGGAAAATCTATTTTGATAATGTTTTTAAAACGTTTTTAATTGTTCATTACTTCTTATATCGTTTTTCCTCATTTCATTTCCTCACTGGGCTATTTTTTCACCTTTGGAGCCCTTGGGCTAGTAGCATCTTGCTTTTCCAACCGGATTTGTGGCTTGGCTAATGATGATACGAAGTATAGGGGCACTGAATAGAGCGCAGACCTCCTCCACTGCAGCTTATTTCTCAATCTTTTGCTCGACCATGACCTTGAACTTTGACCTTAACACTGAAATATGAACCCGGTTTGGACTTATGGCTGATTACGTGAATTGGAAATTTTGCTTGACCGTAACCGTGACCTTAACCTTTGACCTTGCCCTTCGAAAATTTAATCCTTTCCAGTTTTTTTTACGTATGTTTATTTTCTTTTCAGGCAAAGCACCGTCACAAAACCTTCAATCATTTCTGTACAGTCATTCTGTCAATTCAATACAACTCAAGTTAATTCAAAGAATGAGCTACAGTAAGTGTTGAATTACTTTTAGACTTTTAGTTTTGACTTAACTCAACCTAGTGTGAATAAGTAATTTTTCTCTTAGTGTAATTTTAAAAGATTATTTCTTAGTGTAATTTTTCAATATTAAACTTACCCGATAATCATGTAGCTGTCAACTCTGTTGCCCGACAGAATTCTATGGAGGGATACGCCAGCTATCACAATACTAGAAGGGGGTGTTCTTACCAGCGCCACCTGTGGCCAGGTACTCAAGTACTTCTTGTTGACACCTCCTCAATTATTCCTCTGTCGTGCTTCTGACAAGACGTTCTGGGATACGCTTATGTTCTTGGAGTATTTTCACGACTTTGGTGAAGTATTTCTCTTTGATTTCGGCTGTCGCTTTACTGGAAACTTCTATTTTAGCTTAGTTAGCTTTTGGAATTAATTTGATTATTTTTGGTGACGAAGAGAGTATGAACTCTCGTTCACCTTTCAATGGCCGACCCTTCCCTTAGACGGAAGTGTTGGTGTCTAAGAGAGTATAGACTCTCTTTCTTAATTTTGCTTAACAAAAGTTATAGATTTATTTTATATCTCTCCGCCTCTTATAGGCCTCTTCGATTAACTTCCTTTTTTTATAAACTTATTAAAATTAATTTTTATATTTGTTTATATTCGACCTTCCTAATAGTAGGCGGTCTTTTCTTGGTACCGAAGTTAATTATCGTGAGCCCGTCATTTCGGTTTTACCTGTTAACATATTATGCTATTTTAAGGTCTTTGAAAGAATTTCTTTGATAGTCTCGTACTTTTTCAAAGTTGAACTAACGTTTTGTTTGTCTCGGCAGTTGTTGACGTTCAGAACGTTTCAACTTGCACTCTATCGTTACGATAGAGAAAGAATGTTCACGGTTTCACATTGCAGTAAGAGTAACCGTGTCTAGCGTTTTGTTCATTCTTTCTTAACTTAATGGTTTTGATCCTAATAAGGAACTTTTCTTTTTGGGAAATATTTCAGTTTTTTCCTTTAACAATAATATGTTTTAACGATATATATGATTGGGCTCTTCTCTCAGGTTCTAAGTCAAGAGAGAGAGAGATAGAGAGATAGAGACGGAGGGAGAAAGAGGATAAACGTTTCCCTCAAGCCTGCCAGGCGTACGAGTAACGTCGTTATCGTTTTGCTCTTATCCCTAGTCTCTTTTAGGGAAGAAACTAAACGTTTCTAGAGTGATCTAGTGTTTAGTCTCTTTCCAGCCACTGAATTTTCTTTCATTAGATTTTTCTGTTACATTGTAATTCTGTTTTTGCAATTACTAACTTTTGAGAAGGATAGAATTGCGTGTTTCAGGTACAAACCACTTAAAGTTTCGAGTTCAGTGAAATAAGTGCAAACAGAAATCAAAGTGATAAGTGATTAGCGCAAAGTATGTCAGTGTTATGCGTGAGGGTACTTTTGTGCGCGCCAGTCGTCCTCCCAGTCCGGGACCTCTTGCAAGCTCCCAAGCCCAGGGGAGAAGCAATGTCGAAGGGCATAAGGGTTCGGCAGGCCTTGATCGGCGCACAGAAGTATCCTCGGTGGTTGTGGGCGTGTCTTACCGAGACCGTCACTCCCACCCGCAGACGATTGAGCCCTTATTTTGCTCGTCTGCAGAAGAGATTTAGAGGAGAAAATAAAGGCAGAGTTACGCTGGTCTCAGGTCTCAAGACCTCTTAAACGTAAAGTCCAGACCTATGCCAGACGTACGAAGTAAAGTTCAACAACCCGGCTGCACCCGTTCAGCCTGTGCTGCACCCGCCTGCACTCGCTGCACCCAGTCGCAACACCATCTGCCAGGCGTACGATGTTGTGGACTCTACTACAGTCCATGCAAGCACAGCTTTCGGACTTGATGCGTGAGTGTCGTGCTGAGAGTGTTGCACCTCCTGCACCTGTGGTGCACCAACCTCCTGCACCCGTTCAGCCTGTGCTGCACCCGCCTGCACCGGTGGTGCACCAACCTCCTGCACCCGTTCAGCCTGTGCTGCACCCGCCTGCACCGGTGGTGCACCAACCTCCTGCACCCGTTCAGCCTATGCTGCACCCGCCTGCACCGGTGGTGCACCAACCTCCTGCACCCGTTCAGCCTGTGCTGCACCCGCCTGCACTCGCTGCACCCAGTCGCAGCTCCATCTGCCAGGCGTACGATGTTGAACCACTTTCGGAGTTTGCTGTTCACAGTGTTGTTCAGCCTCAGCCTTCTTTAAGGCAACCCTTGCTTTGGGATCAGGAGAGTTACACTCTTCCTCCTCCTCCCCTTGCTGCTCCTCCAGTGGTGCAACTCTCGGTTGGGGTACAACAACCTCTCCCCTCCGTGAGTCTGTCTGCTCAACCAGCGCTGCACCGAGTTCAACCCTCATCTAGGCAAGCTCATCTACACCATGCACTTGCGCCTCAGGAGCCTCAGCTTGCTAGAACTTTACCTTGTTCTGCGCAGCCTCAACCTTCTCATGCTCCACTCATCTCTCAGGAACAGGAACGGACTACTCCTCCTCCGTCCTCCGCTTAGCTGGTACAATCCTTGGGTGCAACTCTTGCTAGGAGTCAACCTCCTTCACCCTTGCACCTGCCTTCTGCTCCGTCTGTTGTTCAGCCTATGCAGTCTGAACCTCAGGTTTTCCCTCAAGTTGAGGAAACCTCTGTTGTTGTTCCAGCTCGTTCTGACTCTGCTGTTCAGCATACCATGGTTCAACCCCATGCAAGCATGCATTAAGCACTCTAGCACTGGTCATGGAATTTCTGAGAAATGTTAAACGCCATGCACACGCTCTGCTTTCCTTTCAGCAGGCTCTGCTTACAGCAGGCTCTACTTCCTACATGCTCAGCATTCAGCATGCTCTGCATTCAGCATGCTCTGCATACAACATGCTCTGCATACAGCATGCTCTGCATTCAGCATGCTCTGCATACAGCATACTCTGCATACATCATGCTCTGCATACCTTACCGCATGCTTCTCAACACATCTTGGGTTGTTGCCAACTCACTAGACTGTCAAGCAGTTTCATAACGTTGCCTTCTAGTCTGCTGCTTTGCACCAGTGAACCCTCACTCAGAGAACTTAGCTTTTCTAGGATAAGGTCCCTGTAGATGAGAAAGTTCTTTTCTCCCTCCTTCTGATATTCCCTTGAGGACTCTGTCATTTGGAGGGAGCCTTTAGCTGCATAACCTCTTATGGACTTTTATTTAAGCATAACATGCTTACAGGGAAGGTAATGGTTACACCGCTAATCCCGTCTGTTACCACACCTGCTCCCATAGACCTTGAGCTGTGTTGCATGACATGCAGTCCAAGCTTAGTCCTTGTTAGAGGATTTTTTGTTTACGGAGTCAATGTGTCACGGGGAAGACGTTCAACAACCAACAGAAGGGACTTGTTGTGACGCAGTGGGCAACCTCAGCAACCCGTTAAGGAGTTGTCTGTACGACCCAGACAGTCTAGACAGATTCGGGTTGTCACTGTACTTCCTCGCTTGCCCATGATTGACAGTTTACAGACTGTGCAGCAGTATCATGATCTTGTGTCCGGCTCCGTCAGACGACTGGCTTTTAAGAGCTCCCTCAAGTCGTCGCTGTCTGGAGATTTTCAAATGGACTATGGATCTGACCAAGGAACTGGGCCTCCTGGTCAATTTTGAGGAGTCTCAGCTCGTTCCATCCCAGACCATTGTCTCCTTGGGTATGGATCTTCAGAGTCGAGCTTTTCGGACTTGTCCGTCGGCCCCAAGGATCTTCCAAGCCCTAGAATGCATCCAGAGCATGCTGAGAAGGAACCGATGCTTAGTCAGGCAGTGGATGAGTCTAACAGGGACACTTTCATCGCTGGCCCTGTTCATCGAGTTAGGGAGACTCCACCTCCGCCCCCTTCAGTATCATCTAGCTGCTCACTGGATAAAGGACATGACGCTAGAGACGGGCTCAGTTCCTGTTTCCGAAGAGATGAGGTCTACTCTAACGTGGTGGAAGAACAGCATTCTTCTCAAGGAAGGTCTACCATTGGCTGTTCAGTCCTCCGACCACCGTCTCTTCTCGGACGCATCGGACACGGGCTGGGGTGCGACACTGGACGGACAGGAATGCTCGGGAACATGGAATCAGGAGCAAAGGACACTTCACATCTATTGCAAGGAGTTGTTGGCAGTTCATTTGGCCTTGATAAACTTCAAGTCCCTCCAGCTTAACAAGGTGGTGGAGGTGAACTCCGACTACACCACAGCCTTGGCTTACATCTCCAAGCAGGGAGGGACTCATTCGAGGAAGTTGTTCGAGTTCGCAAGGGACCTCCTCATTTGGTCAAAAGATCGAAAGCTCACGCTGGTAACGAGGCTCATTCAGGGCGATATGAATGTCATGGCAGATCGCCTCAGCCGGAAGGGTCAGGTCTTCCCCACAGAGTGGACCCTTCACAAGAATGTTTGCAGCAGACTTTGGGCCCTGTGGGATCAGCCAACCATAGATCTATTCGCTACCTCGATGAACAAGAGGCTCCTCTTGTATTGTTCTCCGATTCCAGACCCAGCAGCAGTTCGCGTGGATGCCTTTCTGCTGGATTGGTCCCATCTCAACCTGTATGCATTCCCGCCGTTCAAGATTGTCAACAGGGTACTTCAGAAGTTCGCCTCTCACAAAGGGACACGGCTGACGTTGGTTGCTCCCCTCTGGCCCGCGAGAGAATGTTTCACTGAGGTACTGCAATGGCTGGTCGACGTTCCCAGGACTCTTCCTCCTAGAGTGGACCTTCTGCGTCAACCTCACGTAAAGAAGGTACTCCCAACCTCCACGCTCTTCGTCTGACTGCCTTCAGACTATCGAAAGACTCTCAAGAGCTAGAGGCTTTTCGAAGGAGGCAGCCAGAGCGATTGCCAGAGCAAGGACGACATCCACTCTCAGAGTCTATCAGTCTTTATGGGAAGTCTTCCGAAGCTGGTGCAAAGCCAATGCAGTTTTCCTCAACCAGTACCAATGTAACCCAGATTGCTGACTTCCTGTTACATCTAAGGAACGTAAGCTCCCTATCAGCTCCTACGATCAAGGGTTACAGAAGTTTGTTGGCAGCGGTTTTCCGCCACAGAGGCTTGGATCTTTCCTCCAACAAAGATCTACAGGACCTCTTAGGTCTTTTGAGACCTCAAAGGAACGTCGGTTGTCCACTCCAGGCTGGAATCTAGACGTGGTCCTAAGGTTCCTAATGTCATCAGGATTTGAACCGCTCCAATCAGCCTCTTTTAAGGACCTCACATTAAAAAATTCTTTTCCTCGTGTGCTTAGCAACAGGTAAAAGAGTAAGTGAGATCCACGCCTTCAGCAGGAACATAGATTTCACATCTGAAACGGCTACATGTTCCTTGCGGCTCGGTTTTTTTGGCTAAAACGAGCTTCCTTCCCGTCCTTGCCCTAAGTCGTTCGAGATCCCAAGCCTGTCCAACATGGTGGGGAACGAACTAGAGAGAGTACTTTGCCCTGTTAGAGCTCTTAAGTACTATTTAAGAAGGTCAAAACCATTACGAGGACAATCAGAAGCCTTATGGTGTACTATCAAGAAGCCTTCTCTACCAATGTCTAAGAACTCAGTTTCTTACTACATCAGGCTTCTGATTAGAGAAGCAAATTCTCATCTGAAGGAAGAAGACCTTGCTTTGCTGAAGGTAAGGACACATGAAGTGAGAGCTGTGGCTACTTCAGTGGCCTTCAAACAGAACCGTTCTCTGCAGAGTGTTATGGATGCAACCTATTGGAGAAACAAGTCAGTGTTCGCATCATTCTATCTCAAAGATGTCCAGTCTCTTTACGAGTACTGCTACACCCTGGGTCCATTCGTAGCAACGAATGCAGTAGTAGGCGAGGGCTCAGCCACTACATTCCCATAATTCCATAACTTTTTAACCTTTCTCTTGAATACTTTTTATGGGTTGTTCGGTCGGCTAAGAAGCCTTCCACATCCTTTTTGATTTGGCGGGTGGTCAATTCTTTCTTGAGAAGCGCCGAGGTTAAAGGTTGTGATGAGGTCCTTTAGTATGGGTTGCAGCCCTGTATACTTTAGCACCTTTGGGTTGATTCAGCCTCCAAGAGGAACGCTGCGCTCAGTAAGGAAGACGAACTTAAAAAAGAGACAGAGTAACGGTTCAATTCGACTTCCTTACCAGGTACTTATTATTTCATTGTTATTTGAGATAACTGTTATATGAAATATGGGATACTTAGCTATCCTTTAATCTTGTACACTGGTTTTCACCCACCCCCCTGGGTGTGAATCAGCTACATGATTATCGGGTAAGTTTAATATTGAAAAATGTTATTTTCATTAGTAAAATAAATTTTTGAATATACTTACCCGATAATCATGATTTAATTGACCCTCCCTTCCTCCCCATAGAGAACCAGTGGGACCGAGGAATAATTGAGGAGGTGTCAACAAGAAGTACTTGAGTACCTGGCCACAGGTGGCGCTGGTAAGAACACCCCCTTCTAGTATTGTGATAGCTGGCGTATCCCTCCATAGAATTCTGTCGGGCAACAGAGTTGACAGCTACATGATTATCGGGTAAGTATATTCAAAAATTTATTTTACTAATGAAAATAACATTTTAAAAGATTATTTTAAAATATCGGTAAAGTAAAATTAATTTTCTTTTTAATAAAAAACTCAGTATTTTAATGACTTTGTGTGTATTTTATCGTAAAATATCACGGAATCAATACAATTTAGTTATAATTGATTTAAATTCCCAAAGCAAACTGTTTGATTAATTCCAGAAATTAATAATGATTAAATTGAAAATATATTAAAATTAATTCGTGCTTTTCGTAAAACGGATATTTGAATTATGCATAATTTTCGTATTTGTTTTTTGATAAAACTTTTTATAGAAAGAGGCAAAATGTCTTAGTTTACGATTTTTGAAAAATAGATTTTGGAAAAAAAATTTCATATAACTTCTATTTGGTTTTGAAATTAGGGTTGTAGCTTAGCTTGTAATAATAATAACAACAACAAATACTTGGATTGTATCGAATCGACTTGTCGTAATATAGATGTATGGAAATGGATTTCTTCAACATGAAATTTGGGGAAAAATTTTGAGGTAAGTTTAATGAATTTAAAATGTTCGACTTGATTCTAATGCAATCTCCCCTATTACAATTTATCAATTAATAAGCAGAGGTCATTATGAACGTAAATAGCCTTTATTTTATCTTGTATTTATCCATATTTTTGGCAGTGTTTTTTGACGTAGCTCGTGTGAGAAAGATGATAAGATTATGCTGATTTAAGTTTTAGTTAATGTCGAGTTATACAATATAAACGTACACTTGCAAGAAGTTTATTTTATGTAATATAATTGTGTATTCTAGAAATTAAAGGTACCTAGTATCTTGAACAGGTAAAAAAACATCCTATAAATCAATATTCATTCTTGATTATAGAATAACTAGAGCAGATTAGTAATTTATTCTAAAACGTTTGTTCTAAGTTTGATTTTAAAATAATCTTAAGAAAATTAATAAAGGGATCTTTTATACCTAATGAACTAAGTTTCAGGAAATTATAGATAATTGAACTTTTACAGGTATGTGGATAATACCCTCGGCATGCAGTCTACTCTGTTGAATCCCTCTCGAGTGGATCCCATCAAGCGGATCCCTCTCGAGCAGACCCCTCTCAAGTGGATCCCCTCTCTAGTCGATTCTCAAGTGAATCCCTCTCGAGCAGACCCCCTCAAGTGGATCCCTCTCGAGCGGACATCCCCACAAGTTGACACCCACAATGGGACCACCATAGGCAATATGGTAAGTCAGAAATCAACGAAGCACATCATCGTAGTTTCTAGATTTGTCCTTCCCCAAAGTTTGTTTAAACATTTTGTTTATTTACAGGAACATTTTCTAGTACATTATAGTACTCAGTTCTTCATGGTGAGGGAGGTACTGTATTCATTCATTATAAACACACTCTCTTTCTTGCCCCATCATATTTTTTTTCTTTTTGTCTAGTTGGAAAGATATTCCATAAACGTTAAGCACCAGTTCGATTAGGTTATCTTTTAAGTTTGTGTGATCACATTTTAGTTTCAGGTCATCATAAAGTACATTATAAAGATCACATAAAAATAGTTTTCATTGTAATCCAGGAGCTTTTAAAGGATCTAGTGTGCTATAGCTGTTTCGATGCACATTTCCAATGTGCAGGAATTATGTGAAGTTAAAATTACTCTTAAAACATGACCACCTTGAAATCAAAAGTTAAAACTAGATCATCCATGAACAGTCAGTTGAGTGATTTACAGTATTTTTCAAAGACAATGTATATAAAAAAGTTGTGAGTAGGGTTGTAATTCCTGGGTTATTAATTCTTGCTAATTCCTGGGCAAGTAGTTTATACTAATTCACAGTAGCCTTTGTCCCATCAATCTATTGTCTGTGGAGTACAGTAAACTGGAACTCCTTTTCATCCTATGTTCCAGGTTATTCAGATTGTGGCAGTCGTCGATTGAAGATGGCTATCAGCTAAATATTTTCCCAGTTATTTAATTCTATCCTAATGTTGTTAGTTTCGAGTAGATGGGGTTAGGAACGAAGTAGTGAGGGTGAGAACAGGTGTAAGAAATGAGTTAGCTGCTAGAGTGGATATGAATGTGTTGAGGTGGTTTGGCCATGTTGAGAGAATGGAAAATGGCTGTCTGCTAAAGAAGGTGATGAATGTAAGAGTTGGTGGGAGAAGTACAAGAGGAAGGCCAAGGTTTGGGTGGATGGATGGAGGGAGTGAAGGAAGCTCTGGGTGATAGGAGGAGAGATGTGAGAGAGGCAAGAGAGCGTGCTAGAAATAAGAATGAATGGCGAGCGATTGTGACGCAGTTCCGGTAGGCCCTGGTGCTTCCTCTGGTGCCATGGAGGACCACGGAGGTAGCAGCAGTAGGGGATTCTGCATTATGAAGCTTTGTCTGTGGTGGATAACGGGGGAGGGTGGGCTGTGCCACCCTAGCAGTACCAGCCGAACTCAGTTGAGAGGAGACGTCCCCTTTTTTGTTTCATTTGTTTGATGTCGGCTAACAACCAAAATTGGGGGAAGTGCCTTAGTATAAGTATGTATGTTGTTAGTCTGACTCTTGGTGACGTATACAGTCTGTCAACGCAAGATTTTATACTTAGGACTTTTTTTTACTTGTCCGACGAGGTTATGAGTGAGGTCAAGAAATGCATAACTATACCATTATTAACCGAGTTTCTTTTCTGTAGTTCTAACTTGGATTTATTATACTGGACCTCTTATTGAAAGTAAGTTAAACAGATTGAAGCTGGCTTTCAATTACTATTGATAAGGCTAAAGGTTTAGAGGTTGCTCACGAATGGCAGAAGCATTGAACAAGTTGTCCTAGATACTGACCATATATACATATAATCAGCATCCACGCACCCTCTTCACACAAGCTAGTACCAGGGAGGGCTAGGCAATGGCTGCTGATGACTCGGCAGGTAAACCTATATGCTCCCCAAGACCACACATCTTTAGCTCATATGGATGGTGGGGTTGCAGACACTACAAGAAACTATAGGTCCTTCTGATTTCTCTTTTCAACCCCCTTCATTCTTGTTTAATTTCTCGCTTCCTTTGTTTCACACATCTATTATAAATCCAGAAAACTTTATTTTCTCATCAAACATAGAAACCTAAGCACCTTCTAGATTCTTCAAATCCACAAATGAGGACTCGGAAGGGGTGGGAAATGGCGAGATGAAATATTAAGCACACTGGTCTTCATATGTCCTTTTGAGTTCTCTTGCTTGAGGGTACACTCGGGCACACTATCCCATCTAATTTCTCTTCCTCTTGTTTTGTTAAAGTTTTTATAGTTTATATAGGAAATATTTGTTTGATTATTACTGTTCTCAAAATTTTTTTACTTTTTTTCCATTCCTCACTGGGCTATTTTCCCTGTTGGAGCACCTGGGCTTATAGCATCCTGCTTTTCCTACTAGGGTTGTAGCTTAGGAAGTAATAATAATAATAAAAATAATAATAATAATAATAATAATAATGATAAAAGCATTGTCACTTTTGTCTATCCATTCGTCGTCGTCGGCGCCCACTTGTGTCCGAGTATTGGGTTCTGTCGTTAGCCATCAGCCTCCTATCAGAAGAAGGGTGGAGGAAACGACAGAATGCCAGTAGCTGGGTATATTGTTTTGGGTGGTCGTGGCTTTGCAACGGCCACGCACACACACCCCTGGCCTACACCGTTTTCACCGCGGCTCAAGACATATGAGACAGGCGGCTTCTCCGATGTTGGTTGCATCGGGCTGCCGGGTTCTTGTTATGTCAAGGCCCGCCTTGTTGCCTGCCCGACAGGCATTGCCCTCTTCCGCCGGCGCTGGGAAGCTCCGCTGTTGGGGTCTCCATTCACATCATGCTATTTGTCAAGACCCTTTGATTCTTTGCCTCCAAATACTATTTTCAGTTTTATTCATTCTTGTTATGGATAGATTACCCATTACTAATAACGTTTTTTCTTTTTCAGGTCTCTGGCTGTTATTTCCACTTCTTACAAGCCTGAAATCAATAGATTCTTCCATGACAATAGAATACGTTCTATTGTTCTATTGGACGAAAGGTGAGTCTCTCTTTAATTCTTTTTAGAATTATCAAGAATAAAGTTGCATGTGATTTGAATACAGAATATCTGAAATATGATTATTACAAAATTAGTAATTTTCTTCAGTGGTCTTTTCATTTTTGAAATTGATAACAAAAGTAATTTTTAACACCGTAGTACTGTAGTCAAGATTATTTTTCATTACATAATATAGAAAAATTTGTCGCAAAGACTTGCAAAGACTTAACCCTTTTACCCCCAAAGGACGTACTGGTACGTTTCACAAAAGCCATCCCTTTACCCCCATGGACGTACCGGTACGTCCTTGCAAAAAAATGCTATTTACATTTTTTTTTTCATATTTTTTATATTATTTTTGAAAAAATTCAGGCATTTTCCAAGAGAATGAGACCAACCTGACCTCTCTATGACAAAAACTAAGGCTGTTAGAGCAATTTGAAAAAAATATACTGCAAAATGTGCTGGGGAAAAAATAACCCCTTGGGGGTTAAGGATTGGAAATTTCCTAAGAGCCTGGGGGTAAAAGGGTTAATATAGAGAAATTTGTCGCAAAGACTTAACAAACAATCATGAAGTATATATAATTTGCCATTTCAATTAATGTTTTAGACAAATGTAAGGTTTTCTCTCAAAGCACCTTGGAAGAACCCATCAAAGGTAGCATCGCCAAGTTATTTGATAAGATTCAAGGTAGTTGACGATGCCATTCAAAGTGAAAATTGTATTAAAAACAAGTGAGTATATCTTTTGAGAAGTGGGACAGAAATCTATAAGAAAAAGTCAAGAATTACCGTATTTGGCATAGCATACCATGTCCCAAGTTGAGTGAACATGTATTGATTTTGTAGTATTGACGCTAGCCATTACATATTAGTTTCATGATTCATTGCTATCTTGAAACATGTATCTGTTATCTGGTTGTATATAAATTGCCATTTTTTTATTGCTATTCCCATTCTTTTTAACCCTTTTACTCCCAAAGGACGTACTGGTATGTTTCACAAAAGCCATCCCTTTACCCCCATGGACGTACCGGTACGTCCTTGCAAAAAAAATGCTATAAAATTTTTTTTTTCGTATTTTTAATAATTTTTTGAGAAAATTCAGACATTTTCCAAGAGAATGAGACCAACCTGACCTCTCTATGACAAAAATTAAGGCTGTTAGAGCAATTTAGAACATATATACTGCAAAATGTGCTGGGGAAAAAATAACCGCTTGGGGGTTAAGGGTTGGAAATTTCCAAAGAGCCTGGGGGTAAAAGGGTTAAACAGTGTTCAGCATAGATTCTTTGAACTATGACAGTGAAGCTTCGAAGGGCTGTTTATCAATTTTAATGCAATAGGACAACTTTTCTAAAGATCCTTAGAGGTTTGAAAAATAGGACAAGAGATTGTAATATCCTTATTCTCATATGTTTCTTTTCCCTCAGGTTGATCAAATTTGAAAAGGAGGTCAATAGATTAAATGGAAGAATTGTGAGGAATAGTTGAATCCATGTCATACATCGATGGTGGTCTAAGCCAGTTTGCCATATGGTTTCAGAGCTTCTAAAGGTAAGACATTGAACTTGGTAGAGTTGTTCTATTGATGTGAGGTAAATGCAAGAAATTATAAAGACTGCTTATTTTTGATGGTATGAAATAGAATGTGGTCTTAAAACTTTTTTTCTTTGAAGCAGTATTTTGAAGCCTGATATAATGTGGGTCAAGTGGTTAAGTCTACTATTAGGTGTAACGATGATATTGTTATTATTATTGCGTGCTAGACTACAACCCTAGTTGGAAAAGCAGAATGCTATAAGCCCAGGGGCTCCAACAGGGAAAATAGCCCAGTGAGGAAAGGAAACAAGGAAAATAAAATATCTTACGAACAGTGACAACATTGAAATAAATATTTCTTATTTCTTAAACTATAAAAACTTTAACAGAACCAGAGGAAGAGAAATAAGATAGAATAGTGTGCCTGAGTGTACCCTCAAGCAAGAGATTTCTAACCCAAGACAGTGGAAGACCATGGTACAGAGGTTATGGCACAGCCCAAGACTAGAGAACAATGGTTTGATTTTGGAGTGTCCTAGAAGAGCGGCTGACAATAGCTAAAGAGTCTCTTCTACCCTTGCCAAGAAAAAGTAGCCACTGAACAATTACAGTGCAGTAGTTAACCCCTTGGGCGATGAAGAATTGTTTGTTAATCTCAGTGTTGTCAGGTGTATGAGGACAGAGGAGAATCTGTAAAGAATAGGCCAGACTATTTGGTGTGTGTGTAGGCAAAGGGAAATGAACTATAACCAGAAAGAAGGATCCAATGTAGTACTGTCTGGCCAATCAAAGGACCCCATAACTCTCTAGCTGTAGTATCACAATGGGCGGCTGGTGCCCTAGCCACCCTACTACCTTGGAAATAAAGAACAAAATGCTTCTGAAATAAAACTAAAATATAGAAGGTAATGTTGATAGGAAAGCTTGAATATAAAGTACACTTCACTAAGGTGAAAAGTGACCCAGTTTGGTGAAGTTTGTGTTAGAACCGAATGGAAATATTGATGATATTTGTATTATAGTCGTCTTTAGCTTTCATTCATGTTTAGATGTGGTATAACCCGAAGTGGATAATGTGGGAGGGTGGGTTGTGGCACCCTAGCAGTACCAGCCGAACTCGGTTGAGTCCCTTGTCAGGCTGGGAGGAATGTAGAGAGGAGACGTCCCCTTTTTTGTTTCATTTGTTTGATGTCGGCTACCCCCCAAAATTGGGGGAAGTACATACATACATATACCAAGGCACTTCCCCCAATTTTGGGGGGTAGCCGACATCAACAAATGAAACAAAAACAAAAAGAGGACCTCTACTCTCTACGTTCCTCCAGCCTAACAAGGGACTCAAATTGGGGGAAGTGCCTTGGTATATGTATGTATAACCAGAAGTTGGATCATTTATCAACGTAATTTTTCTCTGATTCTCTTTCAAGATTCCGTCTATTAGAAGTATGGAATCAAATAGCATTTAGCTAACACAAAACAATCTAATGTGGGATTTTTGCCTCGATTTTTCGTTTTCATTACGAAGTTAATTTATAGCATTTAATGCAATCATCAATTTTGTTGAGGTAAATGAAAGTAACTGCTAAAGTCACAAATAGTTCAAGATAAGATTTTGCATGGTGCAATATAGGAGGAATTGATCAAAACTATGAAATTATATAGGGTTAACCCCATATCGAGAAACCTTTTGCATAGATTAACGTTGCAAGTCAACTTCGTCTTCCCAGAATTTGCAACTTTGAACCCCACAAATGACTTATTGTGCTATAGATGTTGCCTTTTTTATCTTGATTGGAATTTTTTTTATCCAATCCAATTGAGCTAGACCATATTTTAGGAATCAAAAGGTAGCAGCAGTAGGGGACTCAGCAGTATGAAGCTTCTTCTGTGGTGGAAATGTGGGAGGTTGGGCTGTGGCACCCTAGCAGTACCAGCTGAACTCGGCTGAGTCCCTGGTTATGCTGGAGGAACGTAGAGAGTAGAGGTCCCCTTTTTTGTTTTGTTTCTTGTTGATGTCGGCTACCCCCCAAAATTGGGGGAAGTGCCTTTGGTATATGGATGGAAAAGCTTCCTTATAGATGCATGTTTGTTGTGAATTTGAAAATACCATAGATGATAAAATTCTTTGAGAACTTACATACATACATATACCAAGGCACTTCCCCCAATTTTGGGGGGGTAGCTGACATTAACAAATGAAACAAAACAAAAAGGGGGACCTCTACTCTCTACGTTCCTCCAGCCTGACAAGGGACTCAACCGAGTTCAGCTGGTACTGCTAGGGTGCCACAGCCCACCCTCCCCCGTTATCCACCACAGATGAAGCTTCATAACGATGAATCCCCTACTGCTGCTACCTCCGCGGTCATCTAAGGCACCAGAGGAAGCAGCAGGGCCTACCGGAACTGCGTCACAATCGCTCGCCATTCATTCCTATTTCTAGCACGCTCTCTTGCCTCTCTCACATCTATCCTCCTATCACTCAGAACTTAAGGTAAAGGTATACTGTAGTAGCAAAAATGAACGCAGGGCATTATTAGCAAGGGGAGAATTCTGCGTATCGTCACCCTCATAATCTAACTGCCTAAGTCATTTTCTCCACTTGTTGGGAAATAGAAAAAACCTTCTCATTTCCTAATTCTTTATATCATTGTATTGAGCTTCTATTAACAAATTCTAATTCACAAATTCCTCTGCTAAGAATTTGTGAATTGAAAATCAAGACAATGATATAAAGTATTAGGAAATGAGAAGGGTTTTTTTTGAGTTCCCAACAAGTGGAGAAAATGACTTAGGTAAATTAGTTTATGAGGGTGACGATATGTAAAATGTTTAAATGATTGCATGCACAGTTACAGTAACGGACTAAATAGAAATTGATTGAAGTGCCTTCAAATAAGCAATACGGGTTACAATATGCCACTTTTTTTTGCTGTTTTTAGTGATAGGAACATAAATATAAGATGTTTGAGTCCTTGTTTTACCTCGTTATCCATGTTTAATGTTTGAGTCCTTCTTGTTGTACCTCGTTATCCATGTTTAGAAATACCAAATTATTTTAACGTGTACAGTATGACAATATTAACTGATTTCATGTTATTTCAGAAAATCTGCTGCCTTGAGCGAAATCTGAAAGCAGCCCAGAGAATCGTCTCAATTGAAAACTCTTCGAGAGGAGGCCGAGTGTTCTCAGCGGGACGTGGCCAGTCGGGTATCAGTTCCGAAACCGATTCAAAGGTTTAAGTTGACAGCTGATTGTCGAGATGGGAAAGAGAAGTCCCTCGCTTCCCTTGCGCTCTTCCAGATGCAGATCCGTTTTCTCTGTCACTGTTATAGGATGTTTTGTCCCTTTCATAAAAAGTAAACTTATGCACAGAAGTCCAAGGGGGTGGTAGGGTTACTCTTGAGGGATGCTTGAGCTCATGTTTTCACTCATGTCTATGAATTGGTACGTGAATAATGTTTTATGTTATTGTATTATGGAATGTGCAGTAGAATTCCTTTGTAATGTAAATGTAATTGCCAAAGAATCACATTCTTCTATGAATGAACAAGGAAACCTTACTTTGGCATAAGCATATTTCGGCTGCTTTCAGTTTTTGTGATGTTTAATACTAGATGTGTTGGTTTAAAGAATGTACAATTTTTGTTCAAGCTCATAGAAAACCATAGATTTTTCAATTTAATTTTGAAAATTTTTCTTTAAGCGAAATTTTTATTGTGATAGTTAAATTTTAATTCCAATATTTTGAACTGGCCAATTTCATGTAAATTTCGTGGTGTGTTATGTAGGAAATTGAACTCGTAGAGCATTTTTTTTACAATGAGCTGGACTTGTCATTTTTTATTTTAATTTGATTGACTATCACGTTGATGTTTTGTTTACGTGAAACTTCGTCTTACAAATTCAAATCCTGCCAGATGTCTTTAAAGGTAAAAACTTGAAATAGTTTGCGTTCAATTAAATCAATAGTTATTCCTTTGGTTGAGTGTATGGGAATACTTTTATTACATGTAGGACACATGCCGTCCCTTCGAAAGGTGGTACCAGCTTGGGGCTTAAATAGCTTTTTCGTCTTGGGTCCGACATTCATATCCTGTACCTGAAATAGGGATGAATACTGCTGTGGCCATTTTTAAGTCTGTGGGGAAAGCCTTACATATTTATAACATTGTCAGTAACTAGAAAGATGCAGTTAAGTGAATTTTTATTCAAGTTAACCAGTCTAGGTTGAACATATACCAAGGCACTTCCCCCAATTTTGGGGGGTAGCCGACATCAACAAATGAAACAAAACAAAAAAGGGGACCTCTACTCTCTACGTTCCTCCCAGCCTGACAAGGGACTCAACCGAGTTCAGCTGGTACTGCTAGGGTGCCACAGCCCACCCTACAGTATGGCTCTGAGAAATGTTAGACTTCACTGAAAACTAAGTCTGATTGTTTCGAACAAAAACTATCTTGTTCTTGAATTGCTATGAGAAATTTTACCTAACTTTTCAGATGCATTTGTAGCTGAAGTCTTAATTGACGTAGAAGCATCTTGAATTGTCTGGCAAAACTTAGAATCAATAGAGAAGTTATTTAACTACTTTACTTTTCAAATGTACATAATATTTTATTGCCAATATTGCTTAGGTAATGAAACAAAATGATAGTGAAGCGTATACTGTATATATGTCCCAGATGTTAATTGGGAAAGCATTGGTGCTACTATTTGAAGGAATTTCATATCTAGGAGCATGATTCAGGATTTTATGTTTCTCAGCTTTATAGATGTCTAGGTGATGAGATTATTATAGCCTTTTCATTACAGCAAAGATAAGGTTTTCATGGTCAGTCTGTGACATCGTAACTTAAGAATTCATTGATAATGAATTTGAATAGCATTATATATCTTTGATAACTTTAAGGCCAGAATAAAATTCTATTGGTTTTACATTGAAAAGGTTTCTTTTTGCTAAATAATGCACTGCTTAAGATATCAATGGATTTATAGAGAGGTTTTGGAAGCTATTATCTTCCGCAGTTTTATATAGACTCAATGTGTATATATGTGGTAAATACAGAGTTCTTTTAAGATACCTAGTATAGGGTTCATTTTGTCTATTATACATACAGTACATACATATACCAAGGCACTTCCCCCAATTTTGGGGGATAGCCGACATCAACAAATGAAACAAAACAAAAAAAAAGGGACCTCTACTCTCTACATTCCTCCCAGCCTGACAAGGGACTCAACCGAGTTCAGCTGGTACTGCTAGGGTGCCACAGCCCACCCTCCCTTGTTATCCACCACAGATGAAACTTCATAATGCTGAATCCCCTACTGCTGCTACCTCCGCGGTCATCTAAGGCACTGTAGGAAGCAGCAGGGCCTACCGGAACTGCGTCACAATCGCTCGCCATTCATTCCTATTTCTAGCACGCTCTCTTGCCTCTCTCACATCTATCCTCCTATCACCCAGAGCTTTCTTCACTCCATCCATCCACCCATTATATGATAGTCTATTATATGATAGTATTATTGTCTCAATGCCTTCATTCATGGTGCGTTGAAATGCAGTCATTTTACACACCAGTATATAGTAGTTTTGGTTTGGCATTTACAGTGTTGTTAAGAAGATATTGTGATTAAGCTGCTCTTATTTGATCATAGTTAGATTTTGTTTGCTGGAAGTCGTGATTATCTCTTAACTTGAGACTTTGAACTGTAAATAGCGATAGTATTTTACTTGGTTTAGGAAATATTGGATTCATATAAGGTTTTTGTTCTTGGTTTAATAGTTTTGGAGAAATATTTAGTTCATGGCAGAGAAGCAAGGAAATCTGAAAGAACCAGATGGTGGAGTTTGGACGCTAGAAAGAGTTTGTTAATGATAATTCGCTTCCAGTTATTATACAACACCATTTGTTATCAGGATGTTAGATGATAATAATAATACTTATAGTCTATTTCTTTTAGCGAGGCAGATTTGCACCGACTCGCAACGGTGCCCTTTTAGCTCGGAAAAGTTTCCTGATCGCTGATTGGCTAGAATTATCTTGTCCAACCAATCAGCGACCAGGGAAGTTTTCCGAGCTAAAAGGGCACCGCTGCGAGTCGGTGCAAATCTGCCTCGCTAAAAGAAATCGACTATAGTATTCAATACGCAATGTGACTTTGGATTTTGGTTTTCGTATTCTAATTCCTAACATCAGAAATTGACATTTAGTACTTCTATGTTTCAAACATCAAGGTTTGAAATTTATGTATATTTGATATTAGGTTTAAGGTTCCATTTGTTTCAAATGAATTAGGCACTAATCTTGTCTTCTACATGAGGATAGGTTCAGGATGTATAATTTTCAATGTTATCTAACTGCTAAAATATTTCCAGATTAGAAATTTAGTTTAGGAAGTTGGGCGCTCAAAAAAAGGGATTTTGACGAAGAAAAAATCTATTTCTGGGCGAGGGACCTGTGTCGCTCAGTGAAATGCTCCTTAAAGAACCATTTCAAAGGTATAAATACTGCTAAATATACCAGAGGAAAAAGTTGCATGGAATGCTAGGAATATATCCAGCTCGCTCACCCATAAAGGGAGTTGGTATTAAAACTGGGCCGAGTGATACCACTACCAGAGGTCCCTTACCAATTAGACTTCTCCCTCCTCAAAATCCTCCATTACTACGAGGTGTCGTTCAAGTGAAAGAGGTTTGCTTTTCTTCAAGTTTTACTTCTTGAACAATTGAATCTGTCTTTTAGTCTCCTTAAGAAAGTTTGTTTCCTGCACAGATTTTAATCTTGGAAAGTCTTATCTGTTTATGATTCCTTTGGCTTCATAAATTAAAATAGATTTTGGTACTTACAGATAAGCAAAGTGTTTTACCTGATTTCATTTTTCCATCAGAATATTAATTCTGGATTCATGCGTTCAGTTTTGTTTATCATTTAATGATATAAATTTTGGCAACATAGGATATGTGACCTGCTGTTTTTAACTTTTCAGATCAGAAAACTTTAAAATTTTTTCTTTTCCTTTTTCAGTAAATCTTTGTTCTAGACCAACTAAGCCCGAGTTTAGTTTGATTCAAAAATAATTTTTTTCTTTATAGATTTCGTTCTAAGAACATCTTATTAGTTTGTGATGCTTTTGTCTTTAGAAAACTAATATTGTGGTACTAGTGTATGTATAAATGGTTTTACTCGTCATTTTCACTTTGGAAACTATGGTTTTAGGATTCAAGATTCATCGTTTTCAATGTTTGTTCAACTTTCAGGAAAAAAGTTTGTAGCTTAGCCTATGTTAACTTGTATTCTTTTGTAAGAATTTGGGAATTCAGAAAACATATCTTGTTTACTGTTTGCTATTTGTCAAGTCTTGTTCTAGAACAATTGAACGTGTCTTTTAGTCTTAATTCAGAAAGTAATTTTTGTTCTAGAACAATTGAACTTGTCTTTTAGTCTTCATTCAGAAAGTAATTTTTGTTCTAGAACAATTGAGCCTGTCTTTTAGTCTTAATTCAGAAAGTAATTTTTGTTCTAGAACAATTGAATGTGTCTTTTAGTCTTAATTCAGAAAGTAATTTTTGTTCTAGAACAATTGAACTCTTTTAGTCTTAATTCAGAAAGTAATTTTTCTTCTAGAACAATTGAGCCTGTCTTTTAGTCTTAATTCAGAAAGTAATTTTTGTTCTAGAACAATTGAACGTGTCTTTTAGTCTTAATTCAGAAAGTAATTTTTGTTCTAGAACAATTGAACTCTTTTAGTCTTAATTCAGAAAGTAATTTTTCTTCTAGAACAATTGAACTCGTCTTTTAGTCTTAATTCAGAAAGTGATTTGTACTTTACAAATTTGGTCTTAGAAAGTCTATTTTATGGTACTTGAGGTCATCCAGTGTCGAACCCACGGGATGGCGTTGTCGTTTGTTTCTCTGAGGTCTTGATCTGATCAATGAGAGTCCAGTGGACACCCTCGTACGATGTTTTCCATTGTAGTGTTGCCCCACTTGGTCATTCAAGGTTGGTTTAATCTCCATTTGTGTCTGTTGTCTTTAGTTTTGCCCACTTTTACCCTTTGTTTAGGGTTACTCGATTGTTCTTGGTCAGGGTGTTTGGGCAGCGCTCCATCGGATGGCCATTGGTCTCTTTTCAGCCTCTTCTCTAGCCTGTGAGCAGTTGCCCAGATTGGATCTAGTCCATCCACTGTTATGAAGCTTATTATTATTATTATCACAAGCTTAGTGGGATTTCAGTCCGCCCTGCTTTCCGATAATTGGGGAAGGGATTGTGAGGTCATTCATTTTATTCTTTTCAGTTTTTGCTAGCGTTTCTCGTATATTGGGTGGTGGGATACCTGGTACTGTGTATAAAGATGCTAGAGGTGTTGATTTTAAGGTGCCAGTAATAATTTGAGATTACTTATTGGCTCTGGATCTACCTTATATGCATGACATGAGCTTGCCCACACTGGTGCACAGTACTCTGCAGTAGAGTAACAAAGTGCCAGGGCTGTTTGACTGTCTCGGGGTCTATTCGTCAGCTGGTGTAGACTGGTTTACTGAGGAGATTATTCCTAGTTGCTGCTTTATTTGCTTTTATTTGCATGTTCTTTAAAGGAGAGTGTTCTGCCAGGAGTGACACCTAAGTAGACGGAGTAGGGAGGACTCCAGTTTTGTTACCCCATTTGATCTTTAATTTTCTTTTTGCTTGGCGATTGATCACGTGGAAGGCACACACCTGTGTTTTGCTTGGATTGGCATTGAGGTGCCACTTTTTGTAGGAGGAGAGGGTAGTCAGTTTTTTTGACATAATTTCTTCGATGGTAGTAAAGGAGTCTGATTGTCTAAAAATGCACAGGTTGTCTGCATATATGTACCTGCTGATGCTCTGGTACTTAGGCTGATCATATGTATAGATCTTAAATTGTGTTGGTGCCAGCATTGACCATTTTAGAAGGCTGTTGTTATGTATCTTCCATCTGCTTTTCCTGTCATCTATTTCTACAAAATATTGCGGATTGGAAAGTAATGATTCAGTGATGTGGGCTATGCTGGTATTCCGTATAGTTGGGCCACCTTCAGAAATATTGCTCTATAGTTTACAGTAACATATGCTGTTTAACCCTTTTACCCCCAGGCTCTTTGGAAATTTCCAACCCTTAACCCCCAGGAGGTTATTTTTTTCCCAGCACATTTTGCAGTATATTTTTTTTAAATTGCTCTAACAGCCTTAATTTTTGTCATAGAGAGGTCAGGTTGGTCTCATTCTCTTGGAAAATGCCTGAATTTTCTCAAAAAATTATCAAAAATATGAAAAAAAGAATTTTTATAGCATTTTTTTTGCAAAGACGTACCAGTACGTCCATTGGGGGTAAAGGGATGAGTTTTGTGAAACGTACCAGTACGTCCTTTGGTGGTAAAAGGGTTAAGATACTTTTGGCTCCAGAAATTACAGATGGTTTGGCAAATTTACATTTATAAAGTCTTTTACTTATTGTCATATTGCCTTGAGAATTCATAGTCTACAATATTATTTACCTTCCGTAATATAAAGTTCGAAGCTTGGGATATGTTCATTGGTATTCATAAGAAATTTAGTTAGATAATATTTCTTATAGATTTGTGTTTTTCATTCATTTCCCTAGGAAATCTGAGTCTTTTATCCTTGATTTAGAAAGTTATTGTTTTGTACTGGATTTGGTGCGGGAAAGTCTGTTTATGATACTGATGGGTTTAGTGATTAAAGATAGATTTTGATTTATTTGAATTGAGTGTGTCTTATGATCAGACATTTTTAAGACTATAGGAGGATTACAAAAGGGCTTATAAAGTTGCTTATATAGCAGTGTTTCAAAGAAATATTTACTGATACATGATACATCAGAAACGTTAAGGCATCGACTGACTTTCTGGATGTTCTTGTTTTATCGGTTTAGAAAACTGTCAGTTTGTGATAACTTTTACCGTACAATATGATAATTATGTCTGTGATTTTTCCTACTTTCAACTCTTTTTCTTTTGAAAAAAGCATATTTCTCCATAGTTGTTATGCCTGAACTGTCAGTTTTTACTTGCAATGGCACAGATAGGAAGGTATTTGGCCAGAATGCACTTTAATTATTGGTCCAAAAAGATGTTATTTGGCATTGAAAATTACTTTTGGAAAGTTCCACACAATCATTCCATTCATGAAAATCTCATACCTAAAAGTTTTTTCAAATTTCTAGTTTTTAGTATTCAGAATTCTGCTTGTTTTTCTATATAACAGCTAACATTTCTTCTGAGTTTCATTTGTATAATCTCATACCTAGAAGTTTTTATCAAATTTCTTGTTTTTAGTTTTAAAAATACTGTTTGTTTCTCTATATAACACCTAACATTTCTTCTGAGTTTTATTTGTATAATCTCATACCTAGAAGTTTTTTTCAAATTTCTTGTTTTCAGTTTTCAGAATTCTGCTTGTTTTTCTATATAACACCTAATATTTCTTCTGAGTTTTATTTGTATAATCTCATACCTAGAAGTTTTTTCCAAATTTCTTGTTTTTAGTTTTCAAAATCCTGCTTGTTTTTCTATATAACACCTAACATTTCTTCTGAGTTTCATTTGTATAATCTCATACATAAGTTTTTTTCAAATTTCTAGTTTTTAGTTTTCAGAATTCTGTTTGTTTTTCTATATAACACCTAACATTTCTTCTGAGTTTTATTTGTATGAAAACTAGATTTTACAGACATAAAAGTCTGGTGAAATAGTTTCTTAGCTCAAAAAGTTTATCTTAAGTTTGTGTTCCTACAATTTTATAGATTCTGCGCCGCATTCTGCCAATTAAGTAGAGAGATTCTTGCAAATAAGTAAAGGGGATTTTGTCTAGCAAGTGTAGGCTTACATGATGTTGCATAGAAATGGGAGTTCTTGACTGAATTTTATTTACCAAGTTTATTTTGGATGATTTTGGTTGCATAATTAACCCTTATACCCCCAGGCTATTTGGAAATTTCCAACCCTTAAACCCAAAGGGGTTATTTTTTTCCCAGCACATTTTGCAGTATATTTTTTTTTAAATTGCTCTAACAGCCTTAATTTTGGTCATAGAGAGGTCAGGTTGGTCTCATTCTCTTAGAAAATGCCTGAATTTTCTCAAAAAGATATCAAAAATATGAAAAAAAAATTTTTTATAGCATTTTTTTGCAAGGACGTACCGGTACGTCCATGGGGTTAAAGGGATGGGTTTTGTGAAACGTACCAGTACGTCCTTTGGGGGTAAAAGGGTTAATGTCTTTAAAGACTGCTTTCCTTGTTTCTCCACACAAAAGTCTTCAATGCACTGATTTGTTTGCCGTATACTTCCTCAAAGTCTTGAGAATCTTGAGGCGTAGTCAGTCTTGTCAAATCCATGCTTCCATGACACGAAAAACAAATGTCTCTGATCCTTTCCGGAAAGACTTTTTATCATTATAGTCAGTCTTTTATTTATTACAAAGTTTATTTCAGATGATTTTGGTTGTATTATTAATGTCTTTAAAGACTGCTTTCCTTGTCTCTCCACACAAAAGTCTTAACCCTTTCACCCCCAAAGGACGTACTGGTACGTTTCACAAAACCCATCCCTTTACCCCCATGGACGTACCGGTACGTCCTTGCAAAAAAATGCTATAAGAATTTTTTTTTTTCATATTTTTGATAATTTTTTGAAAAAATTCAGGCATTTTCCAAGAGAATGAGACCAACCTGACCTCTCTATGACAAAAAATCAAGCCTGTTAGAGCAATTTAAAAAAAAATATACTGCAAAATGTGCTGGGAAAAAAATAACCCCTTGGGGGTTAAGGGTTGGAAATTTCCAAAGAGCCTGGGGGTAAAAGGGTTAAATGCACCGATTTGTTTGCTATGTACATTCTTAAAGTCTTTAGAGAATATTGAGGCGTAGTCAGTACAGTATATTGTCAAATCCATGCCACCTCAACACGAAGAACAAGTGATCTTTAATCCTTTCCGCAAAGTCTTTATATCATCATAGTGTCTTTCTAATAAGTAGGAGCTTGTTATGCAGTTTTGGAGCTGCATATGTGAAAGCTTTAGAACCCACAGTCCCAGGCATCTTAGCTCCAATAGCTTAGTATTGAGATGGTTTTATTTATAAATCATGTATTCTGATAAGTTTTTATTACCTATAAGCTGTATTTTCAAGACCAGGTGTCTCAATGACTGCTAACTTTTTCTTGTATCCAGAAGGTACTGTACAGTGGAACCTCTACATACGAATTTAATCCGTTCCAGAACCAACTTCGGATGTAGAAATTGATCGGATGTCGAAACGAATTTTCCCATAAGAATACATTGAAATAGGATTAATCCGTGGTTGAGCCCAAAAACCTATGATAACTTCTTAATAAACTACTACACATAATTTTCCCATGAGAATAATGAACACTAAATTAGATAATAGACATGTAAATAAGAAGAATAGACATGTAAATAAGAAGAATTAGCAAAAAATGATAAATAAGAAACGGGTTTTTAGCGTCACTTTACCTTAGAAACTCCAGCGCAGGTGTTGTTCGTCTTCGCTACGCAGAGAGGAGAGAGGAGACGGACGGACGGCGAGGAGGTAGAGAGGTTAACTACGATAAACGTAACACTACCGTAACTTATTCTAACTTACACTAAGTGAACTTTAACATAACTTAGCTTATTTTTTTTTTATTTTTATATTTTATATTTTTTTTTACATTTTCTTTTTTTCTTTTTGATGATTACGTAATTTTAATCACTATCACTTACATTTAAAATTGACTGAATTTCTTTTGCTTCACTCTTTTCCGTTTTCTGTGTTTCACTTTCTTCCTCTTCACTCTTTGCCGTTTTCTTCGGTTCACTTACATCCTCTTCATCGCGAGTTCGCTTCGCAGTTTTTTTAAAGAAAGCATCGATAGATAATTGCTTCGTACGGCTTTTCAGAATGTTTCGAAAGTGCGTTAGGCAAACATCATCGAATTGAGAAACTACACGACAAACCTGCAATTTCTTTGGATGGTATTTGTCGATGAAGTCGACCACGTCTTGATATTTTCCTAACACCTCTTTTATTTGCGCTGAACCTAACACATGTTCTACCTCCTCGCTCTCTTCCTCGTCATCACTCATGTGCTCCGACATAGCATGGAGTTCCTTGAGCTCATCCGTCGTCAGTTCGTCGTGATGTTCGGCGACGAGTTCCGTAACGTCATCTGCGTCGACCTCCAGACCCATGGACTTGCCAAGGGAGACGATTTCCTCTACGGCTTCCGCTGCACCGACCACGGGATCAGGTTCGGGGTCAAAACCCTCGAAATCTCGGGGAGAAACTGCATCAGGCCACAGCTTCTTCCATGCAGAATTGAGGGTCCGTCGAGTTAATCCCACCCAAGCCTGATCAATGATCTTTAAGCAGTGCACGATATTGAAGTGGCCCCTCCAAAATTCACGCAAAGTTAAGTTGGTGCTTTGCGTGACATTAAAGCACTGCTTGAATAAGTGCTTGGTGTACAGCTTCTTAAAATTAGAGATGACTTGCTGGTCCATGGGCTGGAGGATAGAGGTGGTATTTGGTGGAAGATACAGCACCTTTATGAACTTGAATTCATCGAAGATATCATCTTCAAGTCCGGGGGGGTGAGCGGGTGCATTGTCAAGGCATAGCAGGCATTTTAAAGGCAATTTCTGCTCATGAAGATACTTCTTCACAGAAGGACCGAAAACTTGGTTTACCCATTGCACAAAGAATTGCCTAGTGACCCAGGCCTTCGAGTTGGATCGCCAGAAAACATGAAGCTGATCCTTATCGACGTTGTGTGCTTTAAAGGCCCTAGGGTTCTCTGAATGGTAAACAAGCAAGGGCTTAACTTTAAAGTCCCCGCTAGCGTTGGCACATAGAGCAAGAGTCAACCGATCCTTCATTGGCTTATGCCCAGGCAATTTCTTCTCTTCAGCAGTGATGTAGGTTCGACTCGGCATCTTCTTCCAAAACAGCCCAGTTTCATCACAATTGAACACCTGCTGCTCTACGTAGCCTTCTTCCTTTACGATATTTTCGAATTTCTTAACAAAGTCAGTTGCAGCCTTTGTGTCCGCACTAGCAGCCTCTCCATGGCGAACAACTGAATGAATCCCGGACCGTTTCTTAAATTTCTCGAACCAGCCACGAGATGCCTTGAAATCATCTAAGGAAGGCTCGGTTGAACTCTCCCCAGCATCACCCACAGAGCTCTCCTCCTTCAAGTCCGTAAAGATGGCGTGCGCCTTCTCGCAGATAACGGTTTCGGTGATGGTGTCGCCAACGATCTCTCTATCCTTAATCCACACTAGTAGAAGTCGTTCCATCTCTTCTATGATAGGGGTACGGCGTTTGGAAATTATAGTGATCCCCTTAGAAGGTTTCACTGCTTTAATAGCTTCCTTCTGTTTAAGGATTGTCGAGATCGTCGACATATTACGGCCATACTGTTTAGCAAGTTCACTCACGCGGATGCCACGCTCATGTTTTTCAATAATTTCCTGCTTAATTTCTATAGAAAGCATTTCCTTCTTCCTTTTCTCACCACTACCACTACCACTGGCAAAACTAAGCCTTTTTGGACCCATGATTTACGTAAATTATCGTTAATAGATGCACGTAAAAAATCACGATTAATTCACAGTTAATATCACAACGCAAAGAGCACAACCGCACGAAGCCGACGAGAACAGAGGACTGACCCAAGCCGCGCTAATTGAGCGTCCCTCCGAGGTCGATGTGCTGCCTTCTATCGGCGGAAATAAAAAACACTTCAGGCGCTATGAGCACCGACTACGCGTACGAGTATTGTTTACTTCGGGTGTCGAAAAAAACATTCGGGTGTAGAGTCGGAACGTGTTCGAATTGTACTTCGCGTGTCGAAAAATTCGGATACAACCGGTACGACGAAAATTGCTACTTCGTGTGTCGAAATAAAATTCGGGTGTAGAGTCAAAAATTTGCTCGAATTTTACTTCGGATGTTGGAAAATTCGGATGTAGATACGATCGGATGTAGAGGTTCCACTGTATGTCTATTTGAGATTCCTTTTTGTCCGAGTTTTGCCGTTCGAGATTTATTTACCAGGAAAGTCTTTACAGCTTAGGAGTACTGGCAGCATATGCTAGAAGATGGTTATGGTTTCGTATTCTGTTAGAAATTGTGAATGCAAAAGGTGAATTATTTAGAAATAGCTCTATACTGGTATTAAAAGAATTTGCAATTAGTAAGTAGAAGGGATCGCTGAATCTAAGATGAATAACAGATGATAGACAAATTAGATACGCTTTTAAAAATGGTACTACTTTGAAGCAGAATTATCGCGTAAAAACGAGTACTGTAGTATTGCCGTTAGATTTTCCTTGAAGAAATAAGATGAATGCTTAAAGATTATTTTTGTAGTTTGAAAATTATCAGCTAGTATCGTCATTCCAGAGGTGACTTGAATATTAAGCCTAAATTTGAAAGTTGCAAATTTTTCAGGAAATCTGCTCCATACCAGTGTTAGTCTGCTGGTCTTGAACATGGCAATGATGAGAATTCCCTAATCAATGAAATGAAACTGGCAATATTCATGAATTTTGTACTCCTTTTTTAGTAATTGGACAAAACTGTTATTTCTATCGTCTTCCCTGCGGCTTCCTCCGGTGCCTTAGATGACCGCGGAGGTAGCAGCAGTAGGGGATTCAGCATTATGAAGCTTCATCTGTGGTGGATAACGGGGGAGGGTAGGCTGTGGCACCCTAGCAGTACCAGCTGAACTCGGTTGAGTCCCTTGTTAGGCTGGAGGAACGTAGAGAGTAGAGGTCCCCATTTTTGTTTTTGTTTCTTTTGTTGATGTCGGCTACCCCCCAAAATTGGGGGAAGTGCCCAGGTATATGTATGTATGTATGTAGTAAGCGATATTAGATAGCAATTTAGTCTTGTGAAACTCGTGAGATGAAATATTGATTAAAGAAAAGCATTAAAACATCAGAACAAATGTTTAAGAGTGGGACAATTCTATCTGACAATGGTATGAATTTTGTAAGGCCGATCTCACAGACACTGAATTGGCCCTGAGGATCGTGTGTAAGGATATAGTTTTACACATGAGTATTTACCGATTTAATCACGTACATGGAATGGTGTCGTGACCAAAGTCGATTTAGTTGTTTAGGTCACTTGTCTGCTTTTGAGGGGGAAGTGCGTGTCTTGATGTAATTAATTGTATTGTTGTAATAGACTGAAGGATGACTTGTAATTTTGAATAAAACTTAACGTTGATTAACCCGTTTTACCCCCAGGCTCTTTGGAAATTTCCAACCCTTAACCCCCAAGGGGTTGTTTTTCCCCTAGCACATTTTGCAGTTTATTTTTTTTTAAATTGCTCTAACAGCCTTAGTTTTTGTCATAGAGAGGTCAGGTTGGTCTCATTCTCTTGGAAAATGCCTGAATTTTTTCAAAACAATATCAAAAATATGAAAAAAAATAATGTAAATAGCATTTTTTTTTGCAAGGACGTACCGGTACATCCATGGGGGGTAAAGGGATGAGTTTTGTGAAACGTACCAGTACGTCCTTTGGGGGTAAAAGGGTTAATGAATAGATTGTGTTGATGCAATTTGACACAAAAAAATTCTAACTTAATCGTGTGAATTAACTATTAAGTAACTCGTTTAGTTCTTAGAATATAATCTATAATTAACATATTTGGTTAAGTAAAGTTAAAAGCTAGTTAATTGTAGAAAATTTTTAATTTGCAAAGCGTATTTGACTTATTATTATTATTTGTCATTTTCCTATCAAATTTAACTTCTAGTAGTCAGTGTTGGTGACAAAATTTCAGTCTTTTTGTGATTACAATACTTATGGTCATAAAATTAGTTCGTTTTAGTCGTGCATCTTGACAACTTGACACCGAATAGTCTGGCCTATCCTTTACAGATTCTCCTCTGTCCTCATACACCTGACAACACTGTGATTACTAGACAATTCTTCTTCACCCAAGGGGTTAACTACTGCACTGTATTTGTTCAGTGGATGGTAAGGGTAAAAGAGAGACTTTAGCTATGGTAAGCAGCTCTTCTAGGAGAAGGACACTCCAAAATCAAACCATTGTTCTCTATTCTTGGGTAGTGCTATAGCCTCTGTACCATGGTCTTACACTGCCTTGGTTTAGAGTTCTCTTGCTTGAGCGTACACTTGGGCACACTTTTCTATCTAGTTTCTCTTCCTCTTGTTCTGTTAAAGTTTTTATAGTTTAAATAGGAAATATTTATTTTAATATTGTTACTATTCCTAAAATGTTCTATTTTTCCTTATTTCCTTTCCTCACTGGGCTATTTTCCCTGTTGGGGCCCCTGGGCTTATAGCATCCTGCTTTTCCAACTAGGGTTGTAGCTTAGCATTTAATAATAATAATAATAAGAATCAGGATGCTGGAAAATGTTAGAATGGGATGTGTAAAGTACCGTTAACTTGCTAATTTCAATATAAAAAATCATTTCAGTTCACGTTAATTAAAATCGTGTGAATTAACATTAAGCCGTAAGACTTTACTCCATAAATATTTAAATTTAATTAAAACAATTTAGTTTGCTTAAATCTAACAATAATAGTTAACCTAACCTAACCTAACCTAACCTACCTATCGAACATTTAAACTTGCTACTTGAATGGGAAAATAACCAAAGCATTGAAGTAATTTTGCTTTGGAAAATATAAGATTTACTAATATAATTTCATAAATTTCTAAATATAATGAAATTACAGCTAAAATCAATGCCAAGATGATAGTCAACAATCAGTAAAAACTAAAATGGGAAAATGACAAGTTAAAAGCTTGGGGGAAAATGCAAATATAGATTTAAAATACTGCTTTTATTGTAAATGAATTGCAGCATATAAGAAACTAAAGTAATGAAATATCTAAAAAAAAATAGAGTTCAGCATAAATGAAATATCAAGGCGAAGTCAGAATTAATCTGCCAAAAGATCTAAGTCCAGAAAGATTATTTTAATATATAATTTAATCAGAAGATATATTTAATTGTTTAAAGTTTGAAGACTTTTGATCTTCATTCAGCTTAAATCTTGTTCCACATTGAGTCTTGAGTTTTACTTGAATTCAAGTTAAAATAATCTATAAAGTCATTTGTCAGTAAAATTACTGTTTTCCATTGATGTTAGTTTAATTTAAGTTTAAATGATTAATAAGTAAGCCAATTATTAATAGAAATTAAAGTAAAATCGACAAAATCTAAAGGTAAATCAGGAAAAAAATTGGGAATCAAAATTGACAGCTATATTATAAAAAAAAATGTCTTATTTTTTTGAAATCAGAGTAAAATTCTTTATTAAAATATGCAAGTTCATAAAAACAATATCTAAATTAAAACTAATTAGCAAAAATCGAAAAAAAACGAAGGTATTCAAAGTCTATATCTAGGTATTTTTTTTTTTTTAAACCCCAGCTCTGGGTAGGCTATATATATATTTTTTTTTGTCTTAAATTCATTAAAACACCAAATTTACATTGAAAGGCCAAGAAAATGTATTTGGAATAACAAAACCAATTACTTAAATTGTAAGAAATTAGCATTTTTATTATAAAAATTCAAAGTTTGAAGTCCCTTTGTTGAGTATTATTATTATTATTATTATTACTATCCAAGCTACAACCCTAGTTGGAAAAGCAAGATGCTATAAGCCCAGGGGCTCCAACAGGGAAAAATAGCCCAGTGAGGAAAGGAAATAAGGTACAGTTTTTCTAACATAATTTAGCAATTCCTTGTCATATTATTTGTTTAGTAGTCAGTATTGGAGAGAAAATTTAAGTATTTTGTAGTTATAATATTTATGATCATAAAATTACTCATATTTAGTCACCCTTATTGACTTTTTTATGTAAAATCTGACGCAAGAATGCTAGAAAATGTCAGAAAATTGTCTTAATTATGCTAAATTTGCTAAATAATTTCACTCAGTTGCTCAAATCGAGAAATTTAAAGTAAATTTAAATTCAATATAGCTTTGAAAACGATTTTGAAATATCCCCCATCGAAATATTTAAGATTATATTATATTTTCATTGCTTTGAGTTTGAAAATTAGCTGCTTAAATTACCTTAGACTTGATAAATATCAGTTCATATCGAGAAATTAGATTCAAATAGCTTTGAAAACCATTATAAAATTTCCTTATTTAATATTTACGCTTACATTATCATTTATAACTGTCCCAATCGGTAATTTATTAATAATTTATTAATCTAGATATCTCAAACATAAAAAAATTCCCTTTATTCTATGAGCTTGAAGGAAAAGATGAAGTTTTCTATACCAAGGCAGAATTTCCTTTAAGAAACATCAAAGCTAAATTGAAAGCATAATGAATATGTATGTTTACATCCCTTAGAGTTTCTCATATTTCATTCATAGGTATTTTTTGTCATTACAGACATTATAAGAAATTCTAATTGAAAAACTCTATGGGATTTTCACGCCACATTTCATAAGAATTTAATCCAAAGAGAAAAACTCTATGGGATTTTCACTCCACATTTCATAAGAATTTACTCCAAGAGAAAAACTCTATGGGATTTTCACACCATATTTCATAAGAATGACTTCAAACCAGAGAAAAACTCTAAGGGATTTTCACGCCACATTTCATAAGAATTTACTCCAAGAGAAAAACTCTATGGGATTTTCACGCCATATTTCATAAGAATTTACTCCAAGAGAAAAACTCTATGGGATTTTCACGCCACATTTCATAAGAATTTACTCCAAGAGAAAAACTCTATGGGATTTTCACTCCACATTTCATAAGAATTTACTCCAAGAGAAAAACTCTATGGGATTTTCACTCTATATTTCATAAGAATTTACTCCAAGAGAAAAACTCTATGGGATTTTCACTCCACATTTCATAAGAATTTACTCCAAGAGAAAAACTCTAAGGGATTTCCACGCCATATTTCATAAGAATTTACTCCAAGAGAAAAACTCTATGGGATTTTCACGCCACATTTCATAAGAATTTACTCCAAGAGAAAAACTCTATGGGATTTTCACTCCACATTTCATAAGAATTTACTCCAAGAGAAAAACTCTATGGGATTTTCACGCCACATTTCATAAGAATTTACTCCAAGAGAAAAACTCTATGGGATTTTCACTCCACATTTCATAAGAATTTACTCCAAGAGAAAAACTCTATGGGATTTTCACTCCACATTTCATAAGAATTTACTCCAAGAGAAAAACTCTATGGGATTTTCACTCCACATTTCATAAGAATTTACTCCAAGAGAAAAACTCTATGGGATTTTCACGCCACATTTCATAAGAATTTACTCCAAGAGAAAAACTCTATGGGATTTTCACTCCACATTTCATAAGAATTTACTCCAAGAGAAAAACTCTAGGGGATTTTCACTCCACATTTCATAAGAATTTACTCCAAGAGAAAAACTCTAGGGGATTTTCACTCCACATTTCATAAGAATTTACTCCAAGAGAAAAACTCTAGGGGATTTTCACTCCACATTTCATAAGAATTTACTCCAAGAGAAAAACTCTATGGGATTTTCACTCCACATTTCATAAGAATTTACTCCAAGAGAAAAACTCTATGGGATTTTCACTCTATATTTCATAAGAATTTACTCCAAGAGAAAAACTCTATGGGATTTTCACTCCACATTTCATAAGAATTTACTCCAAGAGAAAAACTCTATGGGAATTTCACACCACATTTCATAAGAATTTACTCCAAGAGAAAAACTCTAGGGGATTTTCACACCACATTTCATAAGAATTTACTCCAAGAGAAAAACTCTATGGGATTTTCACTCTATATTTCATAAGAATTTACTCCAAGAGAAAAACTCTATGGGATTTTCACTCCACATTTCATAAGAATTTACTCCAAGAGAAAAACTCTAGGGGATTTTCACTCTATATTTCATAAGAATTTACTCCAAGAGAAAAACTCTATGGGATTTTCACTCCACATTTCATAAGAATTTACTCCAAGAGAAAAACTCTATGGGATTTTCACGCCACATTTCATAAGAATTTACTCCAAGAGAAAAACTCTATGGGATTTTCACTCCACATTTCATAAGAATTTACTCCAAGAGAAAAACTCTAGGGGATTTTCACTCTATATTTCATAAGAATTTACTCCAAGAGAAAAACTCTATGGGATTTTCACTCCACATTTCATAAGAATTTACTCCAAGAGAAAAACTCTAGGGGATTTTCACTCTATATTTCATAAGAATTTACTCCAAGAGAAAAACTCTATGGGATTTTCACGCCACATTTCATAAGAATTTACTCCAAGAGAAAAACTCTATGGGATTTTCACTCCACATTTCATAAGAATTTACTCCAAGAGAAAAACTCTAGGGGATTTTCACTCTATATTTCATAAGAATTTACTCCAAGAGAAAAACTCTATGGGATTTTCACTCCACATTTCATAAGAATTTACTCCAAGAGAAAAACTCTATGGGATTTTCACTCTATATTTCATAAGAATTTACTCCAAGAGAAAAACTCTATGGGATTTTCACTCTATATTTCATAAGAATTTACTCCAAGAGAAAAACTCTATGGGATTTTCACTCCACATTTCATAAGAATTTACTCCAAGAGAAAAACTCTATGGGAATTTCACACCACATTTCATAAGAATTTACTCCAAGAGAAAAACTCTAAGGGATTTTCACACCACATTTCATAAGAATTTACTCAGAGAAAAACTCTAAGGGATTTTCACACCACATTTCATAAGAATTTACTCAGAGAAAAACTCTATGGGATTTTCACTCCACATTTCATAAGAATTTACTCCAAGAGAAAAACTCTATGGGATTTTCACTCCACATTTCATAAGAATTTACTCCAAGAGAAAAACTCTAAGGGATTTTCACACCACATTTCATAAGAATTTACTCAGAGAAAAACTCTAAGGGATTTTCACACCACATTTCATAAGAATTTACTCAGAGAAAAACTCTATGGGATTTTCACTCCACATTTCATAAGAATTTACTCCAAGAGAAAAACTCTATGGGATTTTCACTCCACATTTCATAAGAATTTACTCCAAGAGAAAAACTCTATGGGAATTTCACACCACATTTCATAAGAATTTACTCCAAGAGAAAAACTCTAAGGGATTTTCACACCACATTTCATAAGAATTTACTCAGAGAAAAACTCTAAGGGATTTTCACACCACATTTCATAAGAATTTACTCAGAGAAAAACTCTATGGGATTTTCACGCCACATTTCACAAGACATTATTATTATTACTATCCAAGCTACAACCCTAATTGGAAAAGCAAGACGCTATAAGCCCAGGGGCTCCAATATGGAAAAATAGCCCAGTGAGGAAAGGAAATAAGGAAATAAATAACTGAAGAGAACAAATTAACAATAAATCATTCTCTAACAAGAGTTCATATACCATAATAAAACATAGCCATGAGAGTGAACGTTAGCTCAGGCATGTCTTAAGAGTAACCCTACCCCCCCCCCCCCCTTCGGCCTCTGGACCTTTGGGCTTAAGCAGTTTACTTTTAATATATGAAAACAAAACATTTAATAGTGATATAGAAAAAGGACTTCTGGAAGAGCACAAGGGAAGCGAAGGACTTCTCTAAGGACTTCTCTTCCTATTTCAGTAATCAGCTGTTAACTTGACCTTTGAATTGGTCAAGAAACTGATAACTGGTTGGTTAGCTTTCACGGGTCATTGTATGTTGACCTCGTGGGGTCAGAATTATATATTTATATATATCCCATTAAAATAGACTAACTACACCCATATTTATACTTCATTATGGATTTAAATAAAAGAAAGTTAGTTTCTTAACAGCATTTTATTATCCTTGCTTCAAAATGACTCATGACGTCACTAGCATGTGACGTAATAATACCTTATGACGTCATTACAATCTTTCTGGTTTAACACCATTGGAGGTTACTGAGGTGTGCTATACCTATGACGTCATTGACCACGTCACTAACAATGTGACAACTATGACGTCATCCTTGGTTTGACACCATTAGTAATCAGACGTCCTATACCTATGACGTCATTGATACGTCATCCTTGGTTTGACAGAAATCTGACCTGCTACACCTATGACGTCATTTCTACGTCACTAACAATGTGACGTCATCCTTGGTTTGGCACCATTGGAAATCAAACTGCTATACCTATGACGTCATCCTTGGTTTGACACAATCAGAAACCAGTGAACTGCTATACTTATGACGTCATTGCTACGTCAGTAACAATGTGAGCTATATATGACGTCATTATTGGCTTTACACCATTAGAAACCAGTGAACTGCTATATCTATGACGTCATTGCTACGTCACTAACAATGTGACTAGTGACAACTATATATGACGTCATCCGTGGTTTGACACCATTAGAAATCAGTGAACTGCTATACCTATGACGTCATTACTACGTCACTAACAATGTGACGTCATCCTTGGTTTGATGCCATTATAAACCAGTGAACTGCTATACGTGTGACGTCATTGCTACGTCACTAATCACGTGACAACTATGACGTCATCCTTGGTTTGACAAATCAGTACCCTGCTATACCTATGACGTCATTGCTACGTCACTAACCACGTGACATAGCTATATATGACGTCATTGAATGACTACTATTCTTCTAGTTCTTTATGTAAGGGATGTGGACTTCAGACCCGTATCCTTTCATGACCAATTTATACACATTGATCTTCTACTTATGACCTTATTTTATACCTACTGGTTTATACTCTGTACCCAGCAGTACTTTTAAATCATACCAGTTTATACTTGCAATTCTTTTACCTGTACTTCTATACATACCTTTGAATGTTCAGTTCTCCTTAATGGCAATCCTCAACTTATTAATTATTCAGGAAGGAAAGAAAATTGAATGTAGGATAGAAATAGAAAAATTGAAAATGAGCCAGAGATTTTCATATAGGCATATAGTTGATCTTAATAAGGAGCTAGAGATAATTTTGTATAAGATAGAACTTCCATTCTTTAATTTGCAAACCTTATATTTAATGAACCATTTTCATTTTAGCAGCAAATACCTCCTGATTTCTAAATTACCTCAACTAAGAATAAAATCCTAAATAAAGATGGCTACAGTGGTGGTGATTGTGGAATTGAACTGTAGACATACTTTTAAATACATCTAGATAATCAGTCTTGAAAAATTTATGGTCTGACAGGACTCAAAACTTCAAGGATTCCCTTTAATCCTTGCAGGAACCTGCAGAGACCAAAGGATAAGAACTTTGCCAAGAAAATGATAGATAGAATGTTTCTATGGCAACGAAATACATCAACGTTGCAGTTAGAGCCTTACCAATAAGAAAACCTAATGGGAAAATTGTTTTTTTATGGTAGAGAAATATACAGGAGCTACGATTCTAAAAAGCTTAGTTTTTAGGCATTTCTTCCATAAAGCAAGACAAAATTCATATATATATATATATATATATATATATATATATATAGAGAGAGAGAGAGAGAGAGAGAGAGAGAGAGAGAGAGAGAGAGAGAGAGAGAGAGAGAGAGAGAGAGAGATTTTAGGCCTTTCTTCCATAAAGCAAGATGACAAATTTCAGAGAGAGAGAGAGAGAGAGAGAGAGAGAGAGAGAGAGAGAGGAATATTTTAGGCCTTTCTTCCATAAAGCAAGATGACAAATTTCATATAGGGGGAGAGAGAGAGAGAGAGAGAGGAGAGAGAGAGAGAGAGAGAGAGAGAGAGAGAGAGAGAGAGAGAGAGAGAGAGAGACCAACTGATGGGAACTGGAGGATATTCCATTCAGACTTCATAAGACATTAATTATTTGCTGGTAGCATGTCTTGTTTATGAATTAGTAATGGCATAAAACGAAATATTAAAAAAAAAAAAAAACCTTTACAAAGCAGGAAAAAGACCCTTTCAGTTGAGATGAGCACTCCATAGCCATTGCCACCACAATAAAATACAATACCATAGTAGGACTTGAATTAAAGAGGATAGAAAGTACTAGGATTCCTCAGGTAGGATACTCTGATAATGACTATACATAGTATGAGACTATAGCCACACTGACCAAAAACCATTTAAAAATCTACTATCCCAAAACATTGGTGAGTAAATTTGATATGAAGCACCTTCAAGAATAACATTCACAAGGCAAAGAGGCACAATGCATTGAAAATTGCCTTAATATGTAATCCAGGACATTCCATCTAGCTCATACACCAAAAAAACATAGAAACTGAATGACACTGGGTCCCAATGAGCTACAGAACAGACAGACAGACAGACATGGGACTGCAGATGTTATATTTGGTTGATTTCTGCCTGAGCAGGCTGACTACACAGCTAGGAAGGCATGCCCGGAGCTTATGGTTGCTGGAACCTTCCTCAGGTATACTGTTGCTTGCCTTTACAAGACAGGAAAAGCTCTAAATCCTGGGTCCTTAAAAGCAGCCACATAGGAAGGCAAAGTTTCAAATAAGAATACTGACAAACTCCAGTGAACCAAGAATTGCAAATCTTTCTCCTTTCATATAAATCGAAATTCTCACAAAGATAAGTTTCTCACACACTAACGAACCATAAATCGGTGTCATATTTCCGCCTAGACATTTTCTTAAGTCTTGAAGATTTTCTAATATTCTAAAATATTCACCAATTGAATGCAATTGCATGAACACCTTTGATACACAGATGAGAAAGAATTTTCATCTGAAAAAAAAGTACTAGAAAAATGTCAAGTGAGAAATAGATGCAGACCTTGCAATTGTACTTCATTACTCCGGATAGTAGAGGTCCCGAGTTCGGTCCCCGCCAGGGACACGAATACTGTGAGACCTTCTACCGGGGGGGTACTCCCACGTGGCGCCTGGGGAGGAGGTTAGAGGGGTCTAGTGATAGTCCCTGCTGGCTAATGGTCGCCCGAGGAGGACGATGTAAATCGACTCTGTGGAGACCTAAAACCCGCAACTTTAACTTTAACTTAGAGGAAAAAGTTCCTTTACTATAAAAAAGTCAAATTTTTGGTCATCTTCATTTGAGAATTCCAGCAAGTGGTTCACAGTTTAAGTCAGATCAGACTCTGAGAGGCTATCAAAAGCCAGGACGCAACTGGGCTAAAACCTGGCAGTTGCATTACAAAGTAAAAGTTACAATATTCAAAAAGATGGAAATGCAATAGTAATACCTACAGCATAGCATATGAGGTCAACAATGGCACTAAGCCTCAATAGGATCGAGTTAGCACGAAGCAGGTTCTCTTTGGAAGACACCTTCCAGGGAAAGCATTGGAAATCCTTGACCTCATCCCCAGGATTACAAGAACCAAAAAAAGATTGAGGTTGGAGAGTTCTTTCTCTCTAACCAAAAGATACCTGACCCATTAGTGTTGACATCACAAGAGGAATATTAAAAAGGGATGGGGAAGAAATATCACCAATTCAATCTTTGGCCAGGAGTAAACAGACAGATTTTCCTTAAAAAAAAAAATCATAAGAATCAAATATATGGAGGCACTATCTGCTCTAAGGGAAGTTTTATCATGTTGATCCAAAAACACAAAAAGATGGTCGTAGGATTATGAAACCCTATCACGAGAAGCCTGTTCATGTAACTACAACCGAAGGAGCAGCCACTACATTCTAGAAAACAAATATAAAAAGGTTGTGTCCTAGAACACAACCAAAATATTGTGCCCTAAGACAACCAAAGTCTCTTGAAACTTGATTGGAAGAAACAAATTTGTTATTATAATTACTAGCTAAGCTATAAACCTAGTTGGAAAATCAGGAGCCCAAGGGCTCCAACTGAGAAAAATAACCGTGATGAAAGGAAATAAACTACAAGGGAAGTAATAAACAAAATAAAATGTTTTAAGAACACTAGTATTAAAATAGATCTTTCATATATAAACTATAAACACTTAACAAGAGGAAGAGAAATAAGACAGAAAAGTGTGCCTGAGTGTACACTTAGGCAAGAGAACCCTACAAGAGAAGTAATAAACAAAATAAAATGTTTTAAGAACACTAATATTAAAATAGATCTTTCATATATAAACTATAAACACTTAACAAGAGGAAGAGAAATAAGACAGGAAAGTGTGCCTCAGTGTACACTTAGGCAAGAGAACCCTACAAGAGAAGTAATAAACAAAATAAAATGTTTTGAGAACACTAATATTAAAATAAATCTTTCATATATAAACTATAAACACTTAACAAGAGGAAGAGAAATAAGACAGGAAAGTGTAGACGAGTGTACACTTACGCAAGAGAACCCTACCCCTATGACAGTGGAAGACCATGGTACAGAGGCTATGGCACTACCAAGGACGAGTTCACAGCAATGAAAGTTGTTGCATACATGAACTCACCTGGTGAATGAACATGTACAGCAGATATGAAAGGTGCTAAAACCGGCATAGAATGATTGCTGTATATCTCAAGGTACATCATGTTCTGTAATTAAGAATTTAGACCATAAGCCCAACCTGTGAGGTTATTCAGCACCACTATGCAACTGGGGGGTGAGAAACCCATCAGTTGCACTATGGCGTAAAATTTAAGATAATAAAATCAAGGAAAGGAAGCACGAGGGGTAAAACGACGAGAGACAATATGCAATCCTATAGTCCATTTCTTTTGGCGATGCATATTTGCACCGACTCGCAGCGGTGCCCTTTTAGCTCGGAAAAGTTTCCGGATCGCTGATTGGTTGGACAAGATAATTCTAACCAATCAGCAATCAGGAAACTTTTCCGAGCTAAAAGGGCACCGCCGAGTCGGTGCAAATATGCATCACTAAAAGAAATGGACTTTAGTCAATGAGAGAGCAGACACATTTAGAATTACAAGGAATTGTAGATCTAAATTCTACAATTTAACCAGTAAGACAACTGGCAGGATGATAGACATATTAGTAAAAGCAGGTCATAACAGCACAAAAAGGCTGTAAAGTAAGGGAAAGTTGACTCGCTGTAACAGTCAATACACCAAAGGAGAGAACAGAAGGGTTATTTTAGTCAGTGATCTGAGCAGTAACCAAAAATAGAAGAATATATTTATATTGCAGCATCAAGATGAGGTTCTGATACCACAGAGAATACCAGTGCAGCTGTAATGGAAATGATAATACAGTCACAGTCATAGAGGAAGCCTTGATACCACTTAAATCATAAATGAAAGAAGCAAAACTACTCTCTTGGAATTTAGGAAAGTCCAGTTAAAGTCAAGGACAACAATGGGATGCAAGATGTTGCTTAACTATGCATCACTGACAAGAAAAGAAGTAATATTTCTAATACCAGGATAATCAAAGGTTTAAGCCAACGTAGAGACAGATTGGGGTTAACGATGATTTATAGAATTTGAACTGTATGGCCCAATCCAAGGAAGTCAGTGATGGGAACAGCATCTGCTGAACAACCAACAGTTGCTTGAGAACATATGAAACATACACTATAATGAATGGGTGATATGTAGGTTTAAAAGCATTTCAAAGAGAGCACCCAATTATAAGGCGGTGTCCATGAGAAGGCTTGTCCTGAAGCAGTACAAAACATGGGAAGAGATTCATAGCAAAAGAAAACATAAATGAATACACAAGTTGAGCAGCCAGTTGCAGTATACATTCTCTAACATTCATAAGGGAATGAAAGAATCCCAGCGCAGAAATGAAACACGAGATTAGAAGCAAGTTCAATTGCTCATCTTTCTTGGTCTGATATGATTTCGGCTACACAAGAGACCAGTGGTAAACTGTCCAAGAACTGACAGGTTTCAAAATGCTATCGAGGGGATGAGAAACTCCCTCAAAAAGGAGGCATAAACATTTGACATCTCCAATAACCATTAAAATCTAGACAAAGACAATATAGAAGAGTTCATCTGCTGTAGCATACAGACAAATGCTGTGATAATCAATATACAATATACCAGGTGAAAAACAGGATAGTTCATATACATACAACTCTGACATGAAACAATTAAAAGAAATCAATTCAAGGCAGGATGACAAAAACAATATTCAGAAACCTGGAGATAAATTCTTACCAAGTCAGCATTGGACACATGCTAATATTGTGTCAATTTACCATAATACTAATTGACAAGTTCTAAAATTGCAGTTTAAAATTTCTCAGAAAATATATAGCCTACAAATCAAGGCAAGACTTGACCTGAAGGTTATAGGGGAAAATATTAGGAGGTGGCTTAGAAGTAACAATAAAAATAAAAGTTAAAATTGTTTAAGAGCATACAACACTTTTTCCTTCATCAAGACTTCAGAAGTTTTATGCAAGGGGCAATTTCACACAACTAAGGCTAAATATGACTGATGGGTTTGCCATGAGACTTCACTGCAGACAAAAGGAAACAAGAAGTCTCAATAGTTTCACTTGAAAGCCCCAGGAAGAAACTTGGAGAAATATCACCCGTCACACTGGTGCAAGTTACTTGCACCAAGAGTAACTTGCACCAAGACACCATACAATGAACAAAAAGACACTCGGGTTTCAATTTGGTAAACAGGAGATAAATTATGCTGCTAAATAAAAATGGCATTTGTTATTAATGGTTTGTGCACATACATGGCTCTTCTGAGAGAGAGAGAGAGAGAGAGAGAGAGAGAGAGAGAGAGAGCATTCAGTTTCAGAACTAAGGTCTTGACAATTTGTACTAATAATGTTTATATATCTAACAGGTTTGCAATATATGAGAGAGAGAGAGAGAGAGAGAGAGAGAGAGAGAGAGAGAGAGCATTCAGTTTCAGAACTAAGGTCTTGACAATTTGTACTAACAATGTTTATATATCTAACAGGTTTGCAATATATGAGAGAGAGAGAGAGAGAGAGAGAGAGAGAGAGAGAGAGAGAGAGAGCATTCAGTTTCAGAACTAAGGTCTTGACAATTTGTACTAACAATGTTTATATATCTAACAGGTTTGCAATATATGAGAGAGAGAGAGAGAGAGAGAGAGAGAGAGAGAGAGAGCATTCAGTTTCAGAACTAAGGTCTTGACAATTTGTACTAACAATGTTTATATATCTAACAGGTTTGCAATATATGAGAGAGAGAGAGAGAGAGAGAGAGAGAGAGAGAGAGAGCATTCAGTTTCAGAACTAAGGTCTTGACAATTTGTACTAACAATGTTTATATATCTAACAGGTTTGCAATATATGAGAGAGAGAGAGAGAGAGAGAGAGAGAGAGAGAGAGAGAGAATAACAAACACAAAACACATTTTATTAAAAAAAAAAAGTCAACGTACATCAAAAATGAAAGGGCGATCATGTACAGAACACAGTACATTATTTTTGTTGCTAAACTTTGGAAAAATTTTAAGGCAAATTACTGAAATATATTAAAAAATGAAAGAGCAATCATGAACAGAATACAGTACATTATTTTTGTTGCTAAACTTTGAAAAAACTATTAATATACATCAAATTAAAATTCAGTATAGGCGCTCCAGTTACCATAGAGTTTTGTTACTACGACATGTAACTCAAGTTTTTATGCAAATAGGATGACATTACTTAATACAAGCACCAAAATCACTCAATTGTGTTAATGCATTTGCTAAATTATAATCTAGTTACTTAATCCAAGGGACTAAATTCCCTCATCAAAGCAGATCTGTGAAAGTATAGTTATTAAAAACAATAAAGACATAGGAAAAAATTTAAACTCGTGCTCCCAAATAAACTGCCTAAACCATAAAAACAGATTTAATTATTGGAAATATACCTGGGACTACTGTAATATAAACATTTATAGAACATATAGAATAATAAAATGAAATTTTGACAAAAAAAAAAAACATACAGTTTCTTATGAAAGCTGCGTTACTTCATGAAATGAAAATAATAGAAGGAAAACTGTAACAGAAAACCATAAAATTCTTTTACGCGATGCATTCATGAAAAATTAACTTTAAATGATGGAGGTTCATCATACAGTACTGTTTAGTACAAGATTAACCATTGCAATAATTAGAAGTCACATTACTTAAATCTTGAAATAAGAGCTTCTTAACCTTATAATTAAAAGCAAAAACAGCCAATATCAATCTGACGCATTATTATTATTACTAGCTAAGCTACAACCCTAATTGGTAAAGCAGGATGCTATAAGCCCAAGGGCTCCAATAGGGAAAATAACCCAGTTAGGAAAGGAAATAAATAAATGATGAGAACAAACCAAGGATAAATCATTCTAAAAACAGTAACTCGGTTGAGTCCCTGGTCAGGCTGGAGGAACGCAGAGAGTAGAGGTCCCCTTTTTTGTTTTGTTTCACTGTTGATGTCGGCTACCCTCCAAAATTGGGGGAAGTGCCTTGGTATATGTATGTATGTATGTCAAAACAGTAACAACGTCAAAACAGATATGTCATACATAAACTATAAAAAGACTCATGTCCGCCTGGTCAATATAAAAACATTTGCTCCAACTTAGAACTTTTGAAGTTCTACTGATTCAACTACCCGATTGGGAAGATCATTCCACAACTTGGTAACAGCTGGAATAAAACTTCTAGAATACTGTGTAGTATTGAGCCTCATGATGGAGAAGGCCTGGCTATTAGAATTAACTAAGCTACAAACCTAGTTAGAAAAGTAGGATGGTATAAGCCCAAGGGTTCCAAAAGGGATAATAGCCTAGTTAGAAAAGGAAATAAGGAAAACCACAAAAGAAGTTTGAGAACAATAACATTAAAATCGTTCATATATAAACCTTAACTTAAAAATAACAAGAGGAAGAGAAGCAGGATAGAATAGTGTGCCCGAGTGTACCTTCAAGCAAGAGATCTCTAACCCAAGACAGTGGAAGACCATGATACAGAGGCTATGGCACTACCCAAGACTAGAGAAATATTGTACTGAACTAGATCTTCGTAAGGTGAAGGGCGTCAGCCGCCAGCGAAAATGCTGGGCCATTATACTGGTAATACCGAAGCCTTCCTTCCCTTACATCGCATCTCAATCGTAAGTCAAGACATTTAAAGTTGCAACCCTGAACCTCCATGAGTGGAAATTTGTGCGGGATCCCGCGAGTCCAAATCAAGTATTGAAATAAGGGATTTTGACGAAGGAAAAATCTATTTCTGGGGAGAGACCTGTGACGCCCGGTGAAAAGGGTCCTTCTTTACACTTTTCTAATATAAATCTTCCAAATATACGAGAGAAAGATAAAAGCATGGAATGCAGAGGTTACAACCCTCGCGCGATCACCTTGTGGGTGTCGTGTATATAACAAAGGGCGTGTGAAAACCACTATTCACAGGCTGTCTTCCATTTAGATAATCCCTTCATCAAAGGGGAGGGCCGTGACAGGCCCTAGAGAATACAGTTGGACTACCCCCACCGACACCTACTACTAAAAAAATTTGTTTTGTCTCTAAGACTCTTAGGCCTACTCGGGCCTCACATTGCTGACTGCCACATTGCCTAGACGGAGGGATGGTGGTACAGTATAGCATAAATGTTAATAATCTATACTAACGCAAGAAAAATATTCTCATCTCTTATTTCTCCTTTGGAGTTTCAGTATTCAAGTCTGAAAGAGCCAACCTTCTCTACAATTATTGAATAAAGTTAGCCCTTAACATACAGGTCTAAATTTCAAATAAAAATGCCTTGATTTGCGTTCACTAAATTTGTAAGGTCAATGAGGGAAAATTAAAAGTAGAATAAATAGAAGTATTGAAGGTCTCAATTTGTGGATGTACTTTATACAAGCAAAACTTCAAAACAGCAGCATAATCGAGAGGAGAAAAAATCGCAACTAAACACACAATTACCTCAAGGTATCTTCCACAGATACCTTGGTAGCAGCAGTAGGTCATTCAGCATTATGAAGCTTCATCTGTGGTGGATAATGGGGGAGGGTGGGCTGTGGCACCCCTAGCAGTACCAGCTGAACTCGGTTGAGTCCCTTGTTAGGCTGGGAGGAACGTAGAGAGTAGAGGTCCCCTTTTTTGTTTTTGTTTCGTTTGTTGATGTCGGGCTGCCCCCCAGGGTTGGGGGAGGTGCCTTGGTATATGTATGTATCTTCTACAGAAAAAATGAAAACCAACCTCCTGTAATCAAAATGCTCACAAAATACAGGCTACAAAATCAATTACAGTACTGTAGCACTGAAAGAATTTCTCCTAATCGATAAATTCCCGGTAAAATAAACTTAGGCGATCCTAAAATATCACGTCGCATTACTCCTAAAATTAAAAGACAAGCTGTTACCACAAGCATCAATGATACAGGAAATATGAAATAGCATTCACTGATATAGATTTCTTTCGGACATCTAACTTCATTAAAGACTTTTAATTTTTGCCTGTAAATCTATCTCTATTTACCAAGGTCCATCCATCCATATACCAAAGGCACTTCCCCCAATTTTGGGGGGTAGCCGACATCAACAAGAAACAAAACAAAAAAGGGGACCTCTACTCTCTACGTTCCTCCAGCCTAACCAGGGACTCAGCCGAGTTCAGCTGGTACTGCTAGGGTGCCACAGCCCAACCTCCCACATTTTCCACCACAGATGAAGCTTCATACTGCTGAGTCCCCTACTGCTGCTACCTCCGCGGTCATCTAAGGCACCGGAGGAAGCAGCGGGGCCTACCAGAACTGCGTCACAAAGGTACTTCCTCCAATTTTGGAGGGTAGCCGACATAAAGAAAAAAAAGGGAACAAAGGGGGACTTTTCCTCTCTTAGTTCCTCCCAGCCTGATGAGGGATTCAGCTGTTTGGTTGGTACTGCTAGGGTGCCAGAGCTGAATCGCCTACAGCTGCTACCTCAGGGGGTCACCAAGGCAACCGGTGGAAGCAGCAGGGCCTACCGGAACTTTAAGAGTAGAAATACACCTTCAAAACTCTTATCTATCGAGATGGAATAAAAAGATATGGAAGTATTTCATCCTTAAAATTATTCATAGCACTAAAGTCTAATTAAGGAAAGCACCAAACAATCCAAAGAAAACCAAAAGCCCTGTGATAGCACTTGTAATTCACCCAGTCTCTTAACATAGGCAAAAGCTAAAACAGTTTTAGCTGTTAACTCATTGAAACCAATTTTACTGATAGGTTAATTAGGAAATCTTAAGAACTTCAATACCGCATACAAGTTCGGACCAGATAGGTTTAGACCAACGTCTCCAAAACAAATTCCTAATAACCTCTTTTAAATTTTAAAAGTTGAATAGATTCAAACCAATATGTCCAAGTACTGTACCAAAAAGGAAACGAGCTCTAAAGCCTATAATTTTACAAACTTAAAAAAACTCTTTTCCATAAAAAAAACATCCAACTAGTGTTAATAAAAAGCCTCAATAGTGTGTTTTATAGTTGTTATAAATCACAATTTAGAGGGCCTAGAAAATCCATTTGTTTTATAGAAGTGTCTTCAGGCTTTGAGCCGAATCCTGTGGGGGTTTGGGAGCAAGAGATAAGAGAGAAATCTTCAGGCTTTTAGCTGAATCCTGTGGGGGTCTGGGTGTAATAGATGGCAATGTGGATCTTTAAGAAGGTTGACTGAACAGGAAAATGAGTTGGGAACTATCAACAGATGGGGCCACAGATTGGTGAACCTTTCCCTCCGAGGTAAATATAAAGTTAAAATCATTCTTGCACTGTAAACAGCCTGAATCTTTTCCTCACTTTTCATATCATGGGGAACAGAGTCTGGACTTCAACATTTTGATATACAGCCCACGTAAGGATCTTCGAGCGGAACCAAAAATTATCTTTTTCTATTCAGAGGAAGCAAACGTGTCAATGTACAGCTACCTTCATACTAAGCTGATGTACCCGAACATGTCTCTTTCCCGGAACAAACTGGGGAATTGAAGCAATATTTCTGGGATAATAGACACAGAATTTTTAACAGCGTCCCTCTTTGTTTCTTCATTAACGTTACAGCTGCTATGTTGTTTGTTAAACTACTGTACAAAGAAACTTGTTACTGCATTTTTGGCTCCTACCCATGTATTAAAAGGCAATTTCTTCCAAAACCATAAGCTAGAGAAGTGAAGGCATTCTAAAGTTGTACTTCGAGGAGAAGAGGAGACAAAATGAGGAGGCTAGGAGGAGAAGAAGGAGAGAGAGATTAGAACAGCCCCGCCCACCACCTACCCTCCCCTGTGAACACTGTCCGCGACTCTTCCACCACAGACTAGGACTTAACAGCCACATCAGGCATAAGCACCCACCCCATAGATAGGAGGCTGATGGCTAACGACAGAACCCAATACTCGGACACGAGTGGGCGCCGACGACGACGACGACGACTTCACCACAAGGTGGATGCTATGAGGAACAAGGACATACAGTACTTCACCCAAAACAGGCACTTTAATTGGTATACTTTTCTAACAAGAGGCCATTTGCGTCAATAGGCTTAGGAGGAGATGATGATACTTTTCTTTGAAAACTAAACCAGAGAAATTTCTTGAAAAACTTTGAGACTATAGACACGTTTAAAACCAATCTCCGTTCTCTTGACCACTTTAGAACAGGGAAAAGAAGGTTGTAAATTCCCAATCCCAGTGACAACACTTCCTCTATTGCTTTTTCTGCCAGAAGTTTATGAATTTTTGCTAAAAGAATGGACATTCTGACTATCATTAGCAAAATTTGATGACAAGAAATGGGAAGGAAATAGGCAATTGATACCCCACCCAAAACATGAAAAAAAAACCTAAGGGATTACTTGCTTCCTACAGGAAAAGGGTCGCCACTGCCACTGGGCTCATCTAATTGAAACGAGAGATTTTCTCGAAATAAATTCTCTTGTACGGGATGAATGAAATAACCAAGACCTGGAATATGACCAACCGTCTTCTAGAAGATGATAGCTAGGTTGGTAGCGTCGCGGGCTTCTGTTTCAGAGGTCCCGAGTTCGCGTCCACGCCGGGAGATCTTCTACCGGGGGGGTACTCCCCAGGCTGGCACCTGGGGGGTAGGTTAGAGGGGGCCAGTGATAGTTCCTGCTGGCTTATGGTCGCCCGAGCAGAAAGATGTAGATCGTCCGAGTGGAGACCTAAAACTCGCAACTTTAACTTTAAGGAACAGCAAAAGAGATAGAAAGGATGGAAGAAAATGAAGATTGAAAAACACATCTGGGAGCTTGAGAACAAAAGCCAAAAGACTCTTGAATAGACAACTGTTCTTTAACATGAGCTAACCCAGACCTGGAATATGACCAACCGTCTTCTAGAAGACGACTAAGGAACAGCAAAAGATAGAAAGGATGGAAGATAATGAAGATTGAAAAACACATCTAGGAGCTTGAGAACAAAAGCCAAAAGACTCTTGAATAGACAACTGTTCTTTAACATGAGCTAACCCAGACCTGGAATATGACCAACCGTCTTCTAGAAGACGACTAAGGAACAGCAAAAGAGATAGAAATGATGGAAGATAATGAAGATTGAAAAACACATCTGGGAGCTTGAGAACACAAGCCAAGACTGGAATAGACAGGTGTTTTTTAACATGAGCAAAACAATCACTACCCAAGATAGTGGGAGTCCAGACCTGAAGAGCATCCATCAAGGCTCAATTTTTCCATCAGATGAATACAAGTATGTTGGAGAGTTCCAGAATAACTGGTCTTTACAAAGGTGGTACAAACACAAGTCCAACTGAAAATGACAAAGATAAAGAAATATTGTAAAAGAATATACCATTTAATACAGTAAGCAGAACATTTGTAATGACTAGATATTTATTTCATATGAAACCCAACTATTAACTGACTTTGGTAGCTGGAAATCATAGGCATGGAATTCAGATATGGCTTCTCCTAGGCCAAATTATAACAAAACTTGACTATTAAATAGCTTCTTGTCAGTTGAGGACATTCTGTGACGATCTTGACATTGAAATAAGTGACTCCCAGAAAAGAATCAGCAATGGAGAAATTTAAAAAAATGTCCCCTAAACCTTTGCTAAATATAAAAGAATTCCATTACTGACCTAAAATCCAGTGAACACTATGGAATGGCAGGTCATTCAAGTACAGTGTAGGAGAATGTGTTTAATGGCCGCTCATGAATGGCAGAGGCAAGGGACAGTGACATTGCCCTATCAAACAGGACAATGCCCTAGAGACTGACCATATATACATATGATCAGTGGCCAAGCACCCTTTCCATCCAAGCTAGGACCAAGGAGGGCCAAGCAATGGCTGCTAACGACTTAGCAGATAGACCTATAGGCTTCCCCAAAACATCCTTAGTTCACAAGAATGGTGAGGTTGCCGCGACCAAAGAAACTATTGAGTTTGAACGGGACTGGAACTCCAGTCTGGAGAACGCGTTCACCAGTCAGGGATGCTACCACATCGGCCACCACAAACTTGGGACAAATGGAAAAGGGAAAAGAGAATGTCCGGATTGGAGGACTGGCTACAAGGTGCAAAATTTCAATTACCGAATAAGTGACTTTGATACTTTTAGAATATGTGATGAGAGAAAGAGAGGGTAGATAATTGTCAAATGGAACTTAGATTGGAGTAAAATCAAATGGGAAACCTGACAATAAAAAACTATGAATAGGTGTTGCTAGAAGATGGAAGTGAACACTAAACAAAATTGCAAAACATGATTGCAAGACAAAATTGTTTCATTTATTTGTTTTAGTCTCTACCACCAAATCTCTTTTTGTTTTGTAGGCAGATTATTATTATTATTATTATTATTATTATTACTAGCTAAGCTACAACCCAAGTTGGAAAAGCAAGATGCTATAAGCCCAAGGGCTCCAACAGGAAAAAATAGCCCAGTGGGGAAAGGAAATAAATGATATAAGTAATGAACAATAAAAATATTTTGAAAACAATAACATTAAAACAGAGATTTCATATATAAACCATAAAAAAACATATGAGCCTGTTAAACATTTGTTGCAATGAAGTTCCACTGATTCAAGTACCTGATTAGGAAGATCATTCCACAACTTGGTCACAGCTGGAATAAAACTTCTAGAATACTGTGTAGTATTCAGCCTCATGATGGAGAAGGCCTGATGCTGTAAAGTTTCATCTGCAGCAATTGTGAGGATCATAGAACTAGTGTGTGTGTAAGCCATACAGTGTATGAGACTTTTGATATAGATTGGCAGTTGACCTTCAAGACTGATCTTAATTTACCAGAGTGGATAGTCGGATGGTCAGCTTTAATTGCATTTAGCAATAACAGACATTCAAATTTCTTAGAACACTAAAACTAAGATATCTACGGATACGAATGCAAGGATAAACTGTGATGACAATGCTGTGTAAATAACGGAGGACACTTTAGTAGATGAGGGTGTAAAATTGGTTATCATATTGAGAAAACTTGAAGGTGAACATGACAGATAGCTTTTGAGAATGCAACAACAGAGTTCATTCATTGATAATATTGAGCCCCAAGAGAGATTAGTTCACCAACCTTTCAACTGGGCTCCACAAGGCACTAGGAGAGTTGGAATTCCCAGGCCTACATGGCTGAGGACTACGAAGAGTGAAGTAGATGATGAATGAAAAATCATTGTTTTAAAAGCTCCAAATAGAGACAAGGGAAATCTAACCGAGGACCTTTGCGTCAATAGGCGTAGGAGATGATGATGTTTATCGCTGTGTAATATATTGAAGAGACTATTGCTACGAAGACAGACTGGTGAACAGGTTCACACCAGTTGACGGAATCAGGTACGAATGTAAGTAGGATTAAGGAGTCATTGGATATTAGTTATAAGTGGAAATATATGAAGTGAATTAGGCTAAAATTTATTTCGTTTAAATATACAATACGTAACGAAAGCCATTGTTTTCAAAAGCACAGTATCGTGTCAGCTATTGTTGTGAATTGTCTTACATTTCATTATAATGGAATTCATTTCTGTATTGCATTGTAAATTTTGGCTGAAGTTTGAACATTACTTTCATTATATATATAGACTGTACAGTACAGTATATATAAAACTTTGATGTACTGTATAGCATCTGTAGTATATAATGAAATCAAGCTGAGTATTTAAATTAGTTTGGAACAGTGCAATTGAATATGTTAAGTATAACAGGCAGACATAAGTCTTTTTATAGTTTGTATATGAAATATGTTTTAATGTTGCTAAATGTTTTTTAAAAATTCCATTTCGATTGTTCATTACTTATATCGTTTATCTATTCCAATATTTCCTTTCCTCAGAGCTATTTTTCCCTGCTGGAACACATGGGCTTATAGCATCTTGCTTTTCCAACTAGCCTAGCTAGTAATAATAATAATTGGCTAGTAAAGAAAGCACTGTAGTATGCTTTGGTCATCGCAGCCCATATCTCCCAGAAACCGTGATCATGCAAATCACGTTAATGCTCGGGAATAAACAAATGGAAAATGAACCAATAACATTTGAGGGTCAGGTCAGGCTTTCCATTCCTCTTGGAAACATTAGTAAAACCGATAAAATCAGTTATATCACTAGAACAAGGTCAAAATATCTTCTTCAGCAGGGATATGTTGTACCATAGATTTAACATCCACCGAGGTTCTTTAAAAAATAAAAAATTTTATCCAGTATTTCTGTAAAAAGATTGCTTCACTATAACATAAAACAATGAATTAACATTCTACTCCTGACGTTGTTGTAGATTGCAACGGGAACTGAAACCAGATACCTTTAACCTTCAACCTTTATAGTGCTTAATAAGTTCCGGTTAGATTACGTGGGAGAATAAATTGCAACCCGTAGTTTACTCCTGAATTATACACAAATATACCAAGGTACTTCCCCTAATTTTAGGGGGTAGCCGACATCAAATGATAAAAAGGGGACCTTTTCTCTCTACGTTCCTCCCAGCCTGGCAAGGGTGTCAACCAAATTTGGCTGGTACTGCTAAGGTGCCAAAGCCCACCTTCCCCTGTTATCCACCACAGATGAAGCTTCATAACGCTGAATTATAATCACTATAAAAAGTCGGCCTCACTCTCCATAATTATTTTTTGGATAACATCTGACCTGGTAAGCTATAACGAAACCACAGAACGAGCAATACTACAGTATAGTCCTGACAAAATCTCTAGCACTTAGCACCCTCTTCCTATGTAGCATCCCTGAGACCATTCTCCATGTGCTCTTGAGTTTAAGAAACATCAGAAAGGGGACCACATTCATCCCATCTACTCTGAAGTGTACAAGTTACACCTTAGTACCAGAAACAAAGATGTTGTATCAACTTTTTAGGACATACTGCAGTTTTTTAACTAAAATTAAAGAAATAAAAGTATCAATTTAAGCACAAACAGTGAGAAAAGGAAACTAAAAACAAGACTTGAAAGATTCTAAGGGCTTAGGTATTAGTGATAAAATGGCTCAATGTTGTTCACACAAGCAGCTGACAACGTTCAACAAATGTAGCATTGCATCAAGAGAAGATTGGTTGTGGTCAATTGCTATTTCTGGGTCGACCTGTGGCGGCCGGTGAAAAGAGTCCTTCTTATATATCTTTTCTGATAAAACCTTCCAATCATACCAGAGAAAGATAAAAGCATGGAATGCTGAGGTTACAACCCTCGCGCGAGCACCTTTTGGGTGTCGTGTATAAAGCAAAGGCGCGTGAAATCCACTATTCACAGGTTGTCTTCCATTTAGTTAATTCCTTCGTCAAAGGGATGGGCCGATACAAAGGCCCTAGTCAACCACCAGCGCCACACCACCCACGCCACGACGCGAGCGCCATCTGAACACACAAGGACCAGAAGCTTTCACTTCAAGATAAAAGCAATGTGAGTTGTGGGTAAGAGTATACTCCCAAATCATACTTTGTCATGGTTAAAAATTATTCAACAAACATCTACGATCTAGTCCTATTAACCCTTTTACTCCCAGGCTCTTTGGAAATTTCCAACCCTTAACCCCCAAGGGGTTATTTTTTTCCCAGCACATTTTGCAGTATATTTTTTTTAAATTGCTCTAACAGCCTTAATTTTTGTCATAGAGAGGTCAGGTTGGTCTCATTCTCTTGGAAAATGCCTGAATTTTTTCAAAAAATTATCAAAAATATGAAAAAAAAAAATTTATAGCATTTTTTTGCAAGGACGTACCGGTACGTCCATGGGGGTAAAGGGATGGGTTTTGTGAAACGTACCAGTACGTCCTTTGGGGGTAAAAGGGTTAAGGATATGTAATATGAGAATTTATAGATTTCAGATAAAATTCATTGCAATTGGATTACTGTACTGTAAAAATGATTGGCAACTTTGTTTTAAACCTCACAAAAAATAGCTTAACTTCAGATTCAAAATGAGACAAAACTAACATGATATTTACCAATATTAAATTCTTAATAAGACAAAATTATATTGCATAGACAAATAAGAAACACTAAAGCAATAATCAGTAGCAATTTAAATGAAAATCAATCAGGGTATTACAGTTAAAATCATTCAAGATTATAATTTTGCAACTCAAAAAATTATCCTAACCCATTAACCATGAGAGGGGCACCAACCGTGTGTCACACGATCGTACATAGTTCATTTTGTGTATATATTATGCTAGTACCTTCGCTCTTCCCTCGCACTAAAATGAACCAGATTAAACATGTCTGCTTTTTTCCCTCTGTAACATTGTCTGTTTTTCAAACATGAAATTCCTTGTTGCTTTGAGTGTTTGTATATGAAGGAGAGTGTTCTATAATAAAGTCACTCAGTTGCTTTCATACTGTCTTTGAGTCACAACCTTCTCTCGGCCCGTCACAGAGGTCTTACTTTTGTATAATGTACCTCTGCCACACCAACCTATGCAATTCTAGAAGGATGATAACTACACGATCCTAACATTTGAGGGTCAATAGAACTACACGATCCTAACATTTGAGGGTCAATAGAACTACACGATCCTAACATTTGAGGGTCAATAGAACTACAAGATCCTAACATTCGAGGGTCAATATAACTACACGATCCTAACATTCGAGGGTCAATATAACTACACGATCCTAACATTTGAGGGTCAATATAACTACATGATCCTAACATTCGAGGGCCAACATGGGACTTAAATACCTGACCATATAGGTCAATGCATCTGGGAAGGTGAGAACAGACGACAAAATGCATGTATAGATATTGAAGCGGGGAAAACAAATTCAGGCAAAGGGATGTATACGCTTATAAATTTCTTGCTGAAATCCACTAATCTCCTAGGTATGTAGCACAGGAATAAACTGTCATATACCAGTGAAGAAAATGAATGCACACCATATTCCAGGCACATTACCTACAAATGATATTCTAATGACTTTAAAGGAATGAAGTATTTGCAGCATGATCCCTCCCAACCTTCGGAACATGACTTGCTACAATAATTCGCCAAAAACAAATACACAAGGGATTTTGACATATGAAAAATCTATTTTTGAGTGAGATAGCCTTGTCGTCCTGATGGAAGTTCCTTCTGGCAACTTCTACAGTATAATATATCTGCGATTGATATTACGAGAGAATTACCGTCGGGTATCACGGGGTTCTAACCCCCGGAAATGACTATCCGAAGATATCGTGTATAATCAGGGACGTATTATAAGATCACCATAGATATCTGCACCCCAAATAGACCTCACCCAGTCTAATCCACTAAGGGGGAAAGATAAGTAAGGAGACGTTACACATCCTATCACCTTCGAGTGCCCCTATACGTTCCTGCTTCTCATTCCACGTTGCAGTTGAGCTACTGTGAAATAGAAGCCTCCAACGAGCATAGGGGCGGGGAAAAGTAGGACGTAACAGGTGGGCCATCAGGACGAAATGGCTATCTCAAACAAAAATAGATTTTTCCAGCGTCAAAATTCATTTATTGGGCTTGAACCATGTTGTCCTGATGGAAGTGTACCAGAGAATTATTTATACTCGGTGTGAGGCTTCTCCATGGAAAAAAAAACCTGTCATAAATGGGGGCTCACCACTTGTATGATGAAGTATAATCATAAATTTCTACCTTAAAAAGAAACCAAAATGAACATGATTTGGTAAATATGGTAGTTCTAAACGGAAAGATCTGTGACCCTCTAACCACCATCTCTGTGGTGAAGAACACTCCCTGTATGTTGTGAAGAACACATATTACCAATAACACGATAGTGAGTAATCATTGAAGAACTAATACTCATTGTTAAATAGATTCTTAATGTGCAGCATTGGTAGAAATTGACTATAGTATGCTAAGTTTAATTCGACTAGGAATTAAGTCTAGCAATAAAATCAGCCATTATATGTTTCATTAGACCATCTATTTGAGCAAATTTTAATACAGTATATATGAACTGTATTGTGATCTTCCGGTGTACCTTAAAATATATTCCTGATAAAATTCTTTACCTAAGTAAACATGAGGGGAGACGAGGATAGATGCAACTCTTTAAGGAGATTTTACGATAAAGAATATTGCCGTATATGGCTACACGCAAAAGTGTCAAACCCAACCAAAGAAACCGAGTTATATTAGTTATATTGAACTCAGTTCTGAAATAGGAATAGTAAGCCCACATAAGTACACTTATAAAATTCAGAGAAACCAAATTGAATCCTGAATTTTAAAATATTTGAAATTGTTTAATGTAGATCATGAAGCAAAAACCGACAGTTTACCTATTAACCCTTTTACTCCCAGGCTCTTTGGAAATTTCCAACCCTTAACCCCCAGGGGTTATTTTTTTCCCCAGCAAATTTTGCAGTATATTTTTTTTTTAAATTGCTCTAACAGCCTTAATTTTTGTCATAGAGAGGTCAGGTTGGTCTCATTCTCTTGGAAAATGCCTGAATTTTCTCAAAAAATTATCAAAAATATGAAAAAAAAATTTTAAAGCATTTTTTTGCAAGGACGTACCGGTACGTCCATGGGGGTAAAGGGATGAGTTTTGTGAAACGTACCAGTACGTCCTTTGGGTGTAAAAGGGTTAATGTACATCATGAAGCCAAAAGCGACAGTTTACTTATTAAAGAAAATAAACTGGAAGAATGCCCAAGGACGCACTTGAGGCCTACGTCGTTGCAGCAGGTTTTATATTACCTGTTGCCACCACAACTTGAACTTCATCCAATTGCTTCATTTAATACTCAAAGAACACCCTGGTGGACTTCCAACCAGGATAAGCTTATAAAGCTTCAAAATGACATATATTGAAAGGGGTTCAGAGATGATCCCACTTTCCTAGGGTCATGACCCAACGGCATGCTAGCGGGGTCTACTCTTCGGAGGAAATAAGCCAATATTACTCTCAGATGTTTCAAAGACAACTCCGAACTGACCGTCTCACCTCTAAAGAATTGGCCCGGTTTAACCTTTTTTGTCCTGTCCAGATATGTCTTAAGACAACTACGAACTGACCGTCTAAAGAATTGGCCCGGTTTAACCTTTTTTGTCCTGTCCAGATATGTCTTAAGACAACTACGAACTGACCGTCTAAAGAATTGGCCCGGTTTAACCTTTTTTGTCCTGTCCAGATATGTCTTAAGACAACTACGAACTGACCGTCTAAAGAATTGGCCCGGTTTAACCTTTTTTGTCCTGTCCAGATATGTCTTAAGACAACTACGAACTGACCGTCTAAAGAATTGGCCCGGTTTAACCTTTTTTGTCCTGTCCAGATATGTCTTAAGACAACTACGAACTGACCGTCTAAAGAATTGGCCCGGTTTAACCTTTTTTGTCCTGTCCAGATATGTCTTAAGACAACTACGAACCGACCGTCTAAAGAATTGGCCCGGTTTAACCTTTTTTGTCCTGTCCAGATATGTCTTAAGACAACTACGAACCGACCGTCTAAAGAATTGGCCCGGTTTAACCTTTTTTGTCCTGTCCAGATATGTCTTAAGACAACTACGAACCGACCGTCTAAAGAATTGGCCCGGTTTAACCTTTTTTGTCCTGTCCAGATATGTCTTAAGACAACTACGAACCGACCGTCTAAAGAATTGGCCCGGTTTAACCTTTTTTGTCCTGTCCAGATATGTCTTAAGACAACTACGAACCGACCGTCTAAAGAATTGGCCCGGTTTAACCTTTTTTGTCCTGTCCAGATATGTCTTAAGACAACTACGAACCGACCGTCTAAAGAATTGGCCCGGTTTAACCTTTTTTGTCCTGTCCAGATATGTCTTAAGACAACTACGAACCGACCGTCTAAAGAATTGGCCCGGTTTAACCTTTTTTGTCCTGTCCAGATATGTTTTAAGACAACTACGAACCGACCGTCTAAAGAATTGGCCCGGTTTAACCTTTTTTGTCCTGTCCAGATATGTTTTAAGACAACTACGAACCGACCGTCTAAAGAATTGGCCCGGTTTAACCTTTTCGTCCTGTCCAGATATGTCTTAAGACAACTACGAACCGACCGTCTAAAGAATTGGCCCGGTTTAACCTTTTTCGTCCTGTCCAGGTATGTCTTTAAATACTGTACTAAACAAGGGGTGAGAACACTTCCGAGGGGAACTATTTTTCATGGCCACCAATGTTTAGTTGGTAGCTTATCATAGCCAAAAAGGTAAGATCAGAGTATAAATTAACTTCACCATTGTCTGTAAATTCTATGTGACCCTCATCTCTAGAGAGAGCCATAAGTTCATTAACCAGAGTACCAGAAGCCATAGCGATCAGAAAAATCGCTCTGAGATAAAACTCGGAAAGACACCGTTTGATCGTCAACTTCCAAAGCTAGTTATAAAACTTTATCCAATAACCTGGAGATCGGCCTCGGCGGAACTGCTTGTCCCGACCTGGCGCAAACTTTCGGAATCGTGGCGAAGAGGACAGAGTTAAAATCTATGTCAAAAACATATAAAATGGGTCCAGCTAGGGCCGACTTGCATGACGCAATCGTGGAGGATGCTAAATCTTTCGCATGTAAGTCGATCAGAAAGCCAAAACAAAAATCCATAGATTTAGAAGAACGATTTTTATCTTCCATAAATTGAACCCAATTCTTCCACAAAGTTTCATACCGATTCAAAGTAGTGGAAGTTTTATAATTTTCCGTAAATGCAAATTTGTCCCGTTGAATTTGAAATCTTGTTTTCCTAGGGCTAATGCGAAAAAATCATGAGATGAAGGGCATTCGGTTATTAGGATGAAGCGAAGATAGTTGTCCTCTGTATTTCTTGAGATAGTCTCGGGCTGGGTAGAGGTATCAGCCTGTTCATCAGGTCACCAAAGGATACCAGTTGCTCTTCGGCCAAAGAGTAACCAGGGCTGCTGTCCACCTGGACGATCAGAACTTGTCTAACACCTTCAAGAGAAGATTGAAGGGTATACATTAATCTTCTCCCAATAAATCCAATTCATGAATACTGTAACACATCCATGCCTATCACCTCTAGATCTACGTATGGTGCCACATAATTGGGAAGCGTCTTGTGGAGGCTCGTTGCAAACAGCTCCACATGAAGACCTGGGACTACCTCCTGCACGAAAGGGAATGATTCATCTAGAGACCATACTGTCTCTAGAAGATGTGTTCGAGAGTCTGCCATCCCATTCCGGATTCCGTGAAGGTGAGAGGCAGACAGAAATCACCTCTTCCTCTGGGCCAATGAAAAAATGGCAGTCAGTACATGGTTTCTTTGAGAAGATCTTGACCCTTGACCCTCTGCTGTCTAATACAAGATGGAAATGAATGTCGTTTTGTAAAAAAGTAGACTTTGTAGGGATAAGAAGACTGCCATATTCTCCAGAATATTGAAGTGGAATTGCTTGAAACTCTGGGACCAACGACCTTGCACTTTCTTGAGTGGAGCATGATCCCCCCCCCCTCCCCAACCGTCCAGTGAGGCGTCCGTAGGTAGAATCACTGTAGGGGGAGGAAAGTGCAACGGAACCGTCTTGGAAAGACTCCTGGCATGTGACCATTGACGGAGTTGCCGTCGAAGCAACTCCGGGGTCGTCTTCTGATGATCGCGGGGAGCTGTGGAAGCTCCTTTCTTCTAAACCCTACTTGCATGTTTGAGTCTGACCTTGAGGAGAGGGTTCGTTATAGAAACGTAATGAAATGAGCCCAGAACCCTTTCCTGACGTCTGGTGGTCTTTCTCAAGTAGTTGAAAGACCGAACTGACCGGGCTATTTCCTTCCTCTTGGCAGAAGGAATAGAGGGGGCATGAGTCTTTAGATTCCAATGAATCCCTAACCACGGGAACCCTTGAGCCGGGTTCAGCCTAGACTTCTGTTAGTTTATTTGGAATCCTAGATATTAAAGGAATCTTGCCACGTGATATGTTACTTCTGTGCATTCCCTTGTTGAGGGAGCTCGAATGGCATAGCTCTGGATACAAAAGCCCTTCTTTTTAGTCTGAAATCAAGGTAGGAGGAGAAGCGTCGACCTATCGGAAGATGCCAATAAACGTCTGTAAGATCTATAGAGACGGTGTAAACCCGCCGAAGTAGTAAGGTCCGTATCTGCGAAATAGTCAGCCTCCAGAACTTGTCGCAAAGAACGAATAGAATTAGATGGGACAAGTCGAAAATAGTTCGAAGAATTATCAAAACTTTGTTTGCCACGCTGAATAGACGACATAGAAATTTCATGGATTTCGTGCAACGGAGAACTCTCTTCCCAAAAGGTCCTGCACATATTGTTCCAGATGTGGTGTTGATTTCTGGAAAAATGTCTTAGATCCTCGGGGATTGTCTCTTCCATTTCCAGACTAAACCGCTGGAAATCACGCTTTGTGGCCAAGGACTGAACAGCCATCTGTCCTTGAACCATTACAGTCTTCCCCCTACTGGAGCATCCTCATTGTTTGGTTGAGGATGCATGCCCTTAGTTCCCGTTACTTCGGAGACTCCAACTCCTTGGCCTACGACCTCTGTCGGACCGACCTCTACACCCTCTTCCAGTCTTGGGGGGACGAAAGGACGAGGTCCCTTGTTCAAATCCAGGATTGAATGCTGGGGACAGTGAACTCACTGGGTGAGAAACAGTGAAAGCATTCTGCAAAGCTCTACCTGAGGCAGAGATGAAGTGACTCCTAAGGTATGTTGGTGTACCTCTTAAGTTGAGGGCCAACCTCAGGAATAAATTCCCTTTTTTGAGACCTTCCCCATCTCCGGAAAAGACTCTCATGTTCTGCCGCCGCTTTATTCAAGATCTTCTTTAATAAATTCTGTGGAAAAAGATCTTTACCCCAAATACAGGCGTCAATAAGACGCTTCGGTTCAAGACGACCGAACCCGGAAGCTAAAACATGCTTCATAAAAGTGGCCACGTGCATCTTGGCCAAAAGCGAAAAGCCAGGGGCATCAATGGATTACCAATCATCAATTCTACAAAGCATTGAAGAGACATCAAAGCTGATAGTCTCTCCCTAGCCTCCAATTCCGCCTTAGGTAGGTGTGCCGGAATTCTCAGCAGTCTTTCATTAATTACCGGCTGGCTATATCCTCATCTAATTTCCCTTCAGCAAAAGTAAACACAATAGCCAACCAGTGTTCAGCGTCAAAGGGAAGAAAGAGCGACACAGATTTCCTTTCTTCCAAGACCGGAAGAGACTTACCCTCCTTGAAGGCCTTTTCCACAGCCAAAAAGGCTTTCGAAGCAAAGGAAAAAACCATTGTGTCGGGTGCTATAAAAGTGTCCAACCTTTCAGGAAAAGCATCTAATTGTGCTAATACACCCTAGTGTCTTTATTTCCTTCACTGCCAGATGCTGCGCTCTGGTGTGAACTAGAAGAATCGTTTCTTAGGGATAGTGTCGTCCCAACGGGCCACCTTCAGCTAACCTATCATAGCAAACTGGGTAGGCCTCTATATCTGGATAAAATTCCAGATCAGCCACCGGACTAAAGCTTAGCCCCTCTCCAATATGAAAAATACCCTCTGAAAGCACTGCATGACCCGCATACCTTCACGGGCTCTGTTGCGTGTAAGAGGGAAGCAGTTAATTCTAATAGCCAGGCCTTCTCCATCACGAGGCTCAATACTACGCAGTACTCTAGAAGTTTTATTCCAGCTGTTACCAAGATGTGGAATGATCTTCCTAATCGGGTGGTTGAATCAGTAGAACTTCAAAAGTTCAAAGTTGGAGCAAATGCTTTTTTGTTGACCTGGCGGACATGAGTCTTTTTATAGTTTATTTATGACATATTTGTTTTTGATGTTGTTAATAGTTTATATATGACATGTCTGTTTTGACGTTTTTACTGTTTTTAGAATGATTTATTGTTAATTTGTTCTCTTCATTTATTTATTTCCTTATTTCCTTTCCTCACTGGGCTATTTTTCCCTGTTGGAGCCCCTGGGCTTATAGCATCTTGCTTTTCCAACTAGGGTTGTAGCTTAGCAAATAATAATAATAATAATATAAATGAAAATAAAAAGAATGATTAAAAACAAGAAATGAAGAAGACAATGAATTCCAAGCGAGATTCACACAGGAAAGAAGTCGTCTCACTTTACTTTGAAACACTAAACAAGGTTATGAAATAAAAAAAAAATTATAGTACCTGACATATACTTTAGTACAGCTTTCTACACTGAAAAGGGGTGTATTGATAGCTTTAAGAGCATAAAAAAATCCATCCAAAATCTGAGATAAATATGGATTTGCTTCAAAGACTGCCAGCCAAGTAATGAAAGCATATGTATAAAGGTTCCGAGTTTATGGACACCCAAGATTTTGAGACTTTGCCCACTCGTCTGATCTGTGAATGGGAAACCTCCCCAGAGTGCATTAAAGGAAGAGGAAGCATGTTAGCAGTCAGAGCTTTGTCAGATAACACTTGCGACTCACTAATAGGCATGAGTGCGCTGCAAGCGTGAAATGAAATTTAAAATGCATCCAACAAAAATTTGGCATGACATTTAGTCTCGCCTCTGAGTGATTTAAATCCTCTAATATTATTATTACTTGATACGCTACAACCCTAGTTGGAAAAGCAGGAGCGAGTTCTCTCGGTAGCTCCGTTGGGAGTTGCAGAAGGGCCGGAAACCATTCCGCGTGATGCCATAGCGGAGCTATGCGGGTCATTGAGAGATTGACCGATGTTCTTGTCTTGTTGAGCACCCTCCTCATCAGACAGAATGGGGGAAAGGCGTAAATGTCGATGTTGTCCTACCGTTGTTGGAAAGCATCTTGCCAGAGAGCCTTGGGGCCCCAAGAGGGAAAATAGCCCCATGAGGAAAGGAAACAAGGAAACAAAATGTTTCAAGAACAGTAACAACATTAAAATAAATATTTCCCATAAAAACTATAAAACCTTAAATAACAAGAGGAAGAGAAATTAGCTAGAATACTGTGCCCGAGTGCACCCTCAAGCAAGAGACCTCTAACCCAAAATAGCGGAAGACCATGGTACAGAGGCTATGGCATTACAAATTGGCCCTTACACACAGGGAAGATTGCTGGAGAGGTAACAATTTCCATTTAAAACAAGGGCCACTGAATAAATAAAACAATACTTCTTCATGACAGGGCATACAGGAGCTGAATATTTTCTTCCCCAGACCAATGACTGGACTACGAGGCATATTGTACAGCACATCAAAACCAAAACAAATCTGACACACAGAAAAGGGAGGTAGATAAAACACTTTTTTATTATTATTATTACTAGCCAAGGTACGACCCTAGTTGGAAAAGCAAGATGTTATATGCTCAAGGGCTCCAATAGGGAAAAATATCCCGGTGAGGAAAGGAAATAAGCGATGAGATAAAATTAACACTAAATTATTCTAAAAACAGTAACATCAAAACAGATATGTGATATATAAACTATAAAAAGACTCATGTCAGCCTGTTCAACATAAAAACATTTTCTACAACTTTGAACTTTTGAAATTCTACTGATTCAACAACCCGATTAGGAAGATCATTCCACAACTTGGTCACAGCTGGAATAAAACTTCTAGAATACTGTGTAGCACTGAGCCTCATGATGGAAAAGGCCAGACTATTATAATTAACTGCCTGCCTAGTATTACGAACAGGATGGAACTGTCCAGGAAGATATGAATGTAAAGGATGGTCAGAATTATGAAAAATCTTATGCAACATGCATAATGAACTAATTGAACAACAGTGCCAAAAATTAACATCTAGATCAGGAATATGACAAATTTGTAGATATTTTTCCTAACTATACAAACCTTAGCTATTTAATAGGGGTATTACTTTCGGCGTAGCTGAAATGACGAGCCATTAAAATTTAACGAGGGTTTACTACCCCCACCGCTAGTTAGGGAAGTTAGGGGAGGGTAGCTTGCTACCCCTCCCCCCCTCACACACCTGTGCTTGAGCTCACTTTGCTTGGAGGTAGGACTTCAAGGGGGATAGGGCTGGTGGCAAGTTTGATTAAATAGCAAAGGTTTGTATGGTTAGGAAAAATACAAATTATCTACGAATTTGTCATTTGTTCCATAACTGAAATACAAACCACGCTATTTAATAGGGGTGACTCACCCTATAAGGAAGGGTGGATGTCCCAGCTAGTACTGGCTTTTGGCTTTGCCCGGGGACTCGTTATTTGAGTGTATCAGCACCCAAGAAATAAGGAGTCCCTGCACCTCGCTAGAACCTTGCTACGCAAGGACTGTGGCCTACGCAAGCTGTGTGTGAAGGTAAAATGAAGTGTGACTCGTCCTAGGAAGTCGATCTGAAGTTCTTTAGATGGAAACTTGTAGACTAGGACTTTCCCAATACCACCTCGTCAGGGTATGGGGATGTGACAGTATTAACTTAATACTGGGAACACAAGGGAACATGGTTTACCTGCAGTGGTTGAGGTCAGCTATTTAGAGAACCCAGGATGCTGCTTTCCCCAAGAGAAGGGATGATGAAGAAAAGAATAAGGGCCAGTCAAACCTTTTCATTCATGCAGACTAAAACCGGGTAACAATGCCCTCAACCTTCTGCTACTTGTCCATTAAGGAGCCTGAGGTTTAGACCAGCTGTTGTGCAGCCTCCACAGGGCCGATAGAGAACGTATCGAGCCTCCTGTGGGTCACGTCTTGCAGGTAGTGGGCTGTGAAGGTTGTCTGATGCTTCCACACCCCAGCTTGAAAAACCTGCGTCACTGAAAAATTTCTTTTGAAAGCCAGGGACGTAGCTATGCCCGACATCATGTGCTCTAGGGCGAAGTGACGGATGAGGATCTGGATTCAAGGCCAGATGAATCACCCTACGAATCCATGCCGAGATGGTGTTCTTGGTGACCCTCCACTTTAGTCCTCCCTGTGCTGACGAATAATGCTGGCACATGAGGACGGACTGCAGCTGTTCTTTCAAGATATGACTCAAACTCCTTACAAGGCATAGTAAGAGATGGTCTGGGTCATCTGTTACAGAACGGAGACTAGAAATCCGGAAGGAGTCGAATCGAGGATCCATTACTCCAGGATTCTGAGTCTTAGCAATACACTCAGGGACGAAGCTGAACGTTACCTTTACCCATCCCCTTGAATGGGCGATGTCATACGAGAGACCATGAAGTTCGCTGACTCGCTTGGCCGAGGCCAAAGCTAGCAGGAATACCGTCTTCCAGGTTAGGTGGCGATCTGATGCCTGGTGTAATGGTTCATAGGGAGGTCTCTTAAGAGACCTGAGAACTCGAACCCCGTTCCAAGGGGGAGGTCTCACTTCCGACTGAGGGCAGGTAAGTTCATAACTACGTATGAGTAGAGAAAGTTCCAGCGATGAAGAAATGTCCATTCCTATCAGCCTGAAGGCTAGACTTAAGGCTGAGCGATAGCTTTTTCACTGCCGAGACTGAAAGGCGCATTTCTTCTCGCAAATACACGAGGAACTCCGCTATTGTTGGAATAATGGCATCGAGTTGAGAGATACCCCTTCCATGACACCAACCACAGAAGACTTTCCACTTTGTCTGGTAGACTGCTGCGGATGACTTTCACAGATGTCCAGACATCCTCTCTCAACGAGGAGATGCTGGATAGTCTCCAGGCATGAAGTCGTAGCGGAGCTACGGCTTTGTGGAAGATGTTGGAATGTGGTTGTCTGAGCAGGTCTTGCCGTGGAGGGAGTTCTCTTGATAGTTCCGTTAGGAGTTCCAGAAGGTCCGGAAACCATTCTGTGTGATGCCATAGCGGAGCTATGAGGGTCATTGAGAGATTGACCGATGTTCTGGTCTTGTTGAGAACCCTCCTCATCAGACAGAACGGGGGAAAGGCGTAAACGTCCATGTTTTCCCACCGTTGTTGGAAAGCATCTTGCCAGGGAGCCTTGGGATCTGGGACTGGGCTGCAGTACAGCGGAAGCTTTAAGTTCAGGGCTGTTGCGAACAGATCCACAGTCGGAGAACCCCACAAAGTCAGGACTTTGTTGGCTACTAGATGATCCAAAGACCACTCGGTACTCACTATTTGAGACGCTCTGCTCAGATTGTCGGCGAGCACATTCCTTTTGCCTGGAATGAAGCCTGCCGATAGTGGAATCGAGTGGGCTTCGGCCCATCTCAGTATCTCTACTGCAAGATGGGATAGCTGCTTCGAAAAGGTACCTCCTTGTTTGTTGATGTAAGCCATTACTGTGGTGTTGTCGCTCATCACCACCACAGAGTGACCCGCCAGGAATTGTTGGAACTGTTGAAGGGCCAGGACGACGGCCTTCATCTCTGGGAGATTTATATGGAGGTACTTTTCTGATTCTGACCACAGGCCTGAGGTCGTGTGGTGCAGTACGTGGGCCCCCCACCCTTTCTTTGAAGCGTCCGAAAACAGCATCAAATCCGGGGGGAGGACGAGAAGATCCACTCCTCTTCATAGGTTCTCGTCTGTCGCCTACCACTGGAGGTTCGTCCGTTCCGCAGGTCCCACAGGGATCAAGACGTCCAGGGAATCGTAACCTAGATTCCACCGGGACTTGAGTCGCCACGGGAGGGATCTCATCCTGAGGCGACCGTTGGGAACTAGACGAGCCAATGATGAAAGGTGACCGAGGAGACGTAACCACGATTGGGCTGGAAGTTCTTCTCGTCTGAGAAAAGGGCTTGCGACCTTCCTCAGCCTTGCTATCCTGTCGTCTGATGGGAAGGCTTTGTGGAGATTGGTGCCTATAATCATGCCTAGATATACCAGTCTTTGCGTAGGGAGTAGAGAAGACTTCTCGAGATTTACCAGGATCCCCAGATCTTGGCAAAGTCTCAGAAGTTTGTCCCGGTGTTGAAGAAGGGATGACACCGAGTCTGCTAGGATCAACCAGTCGTCCAGATAACGAAGGAGACGGATGCCGATCCTGTGTGCCCACGAAGATATTAGGGTGAACACTCTGGTGAAAACCTGTGGTGCTGTGGAGAGACCGAAGCACAGCACCTTGAACTGGTACTCTTTGTTGTCTAGGCTGAATCTTAAGTACTCCCTTGAAGACGGATGGACTGGGATCTGGAAGTACGCGTCCTTTAGATCCAGTGTACACATGAAGTCTTGCGGTCTCACTGCTAGTCTGACCGTGTCTGCCGTCTCCATGCTGAACGGAGTTTGTTTGACAAACTTGTTCAGGGCTGAGAGGTCGATGACTGGTCTCCAGCCTCCTTCTTTACAAGAAAGAGTCGACTGAAGAAGCCTGGAGACCCATCGAGGACCTCTTGGAGAGCGCCCTTCTTCAACAGGGTCTGGACTTCTGCCCGAAGGGCTTGGCCCCTTGCCGCTCCCATGGCAAGGGAGCTCAATGACACTGGATTCGTCGTCAGGGGAGGTAGATATGTTGTGAACGGGTTGCGATATCCCTGACTGATTACGGAAATTGTCCAGGAATCCTCGAGTTGCTGCCATCTGTCTGCGCAACTTTGTAGGCATCCCCCCACTGGTGGACATGCAGGGGGACTGCCAATCCTAGCGTTTGCGGCCTCGGCTGCTCCCTCTGGAGGACTTTTTGCCTTTTGTATCCTTGACAGGAAAGGGCTTAGACACCACTGTCTTCGCTGCTGCCGTTGGTTTCGTGGTCTTGGTCGGACGGGACTGCTGGGGTGCTGGAGGCTTATAGGGCTTCGATGTCAAAGCCCTATGAAGGAGGGAGTTTTGGTGGGACTTCCTCCATCTCTCAGTGGCCTGTTCCACATCCTTAGGCTCAAACAGGTTTGTTCCTTCTAAGGAAGAATGTCTGAGCCTATTGATCTCGGTGCTAGGGACCTTCTGATGGAACCTATCAGCCACCGCGTCCCGACGTTTCAGGATGGTGTTTGCCCACAAGTTCGAGACTTGGTGGGCCAGAAACTCGATCGTGCGAGTGCCTGAGAGGAGGAACGTCTCCATAACTTTCCTGGTACGTTCTTTGGAGAAATCCTCTGAGCGTATCAGGATACCTAAGGTCCCTAACTAGATGTCCAGCCACGAAGTGGCTTGCATAGCACACTTCGCAACCTTCTCCTGAGAACAAGACCTGCTGGTTGGAGTCTCTCTCAAGAGGGACTCCCCTGGTAAGCTCTTCCAACGAATGGTGCAGAGGAAGAGCTA